>NC_079147.1:135512947-135614634 GCF_945859685.1 Eupeodes corollae
AGTATGGAAACGTACCCCAGGGCTGATATATACATAATTTTACTAATTTCAAAAATTGTCCGACCTTTTTTTTAAGTAAAAATATTTGTTTCTTTCCGACAATACTGTAGTATGCTAATTTAATTTCGTTTGCAATAACAATTCATTTTTCAACAAAAACTATTTAAAATTAAAATATTTTGAAAATGTATAAAAGTTTGTTTTTTGATTTTATACATATTCAAATTTAATTTATTTCTAGAACGATCTGGTCTGGTTATATGAAGGCATTCATGCCGTAGGATACCTTTTTTAGTCTCAACCAAAATGAGTTTATGTGCCTATGGATATGTAGGTATTGTATAGTAGCACCATCATACGCTGCCAGAAAAGTCAAATCCGTCCAAGAACGAAGATATATATATATGTAGGTACCTTAACTCCTACCTACTGATACATTATATCGGTTGACGCAATTAGATTTTTATGAGAGTTTGGTATTGGTGTCTACTTGCTTTAGGTTTGTCTCTGTGGGTGTGTGTTTGTTAAATTCCTGTAGAATATAGGCTCTTCTTTTATTCTCTTAATAATAAATGACACTTGGCTAACAGGATATATTTGTTGAAAATTTCATAACTTCGTTAGAATATACTCTGATGGGTAGGTGTATGTTTCTGTGCCCAATATGTGCTATAAAATTGTGACTTTATACCTACATATATATGTAAGTAGTATTAGAAATGTACATGTGCATATATATATATGTATGTATGTGTTATATTTGGAGTAAGATTTAACAGGAAACACTTCATTTCACTATGGTAACATGTGTGTAGTATGTGATACATGAAATGAACCAGCATCCAATCTTGAAGGCCAACAAACCGCAAAGAAGTAAATGTTAATATTATCAAGGACCGCATTTAATTCCGGATATGAAAAGACTTAGAAAACGTGACTGAATTGATTATTATACCACTTGGTGATGCTTAAATACAACTGCGTAAAGAAATCGAAGCGTAGCACGATACATATAGAAATACTGAAGTCAGTGTGCAAAAAAGTATGAGGATAAAGTTTAAGTTGTGGACCTTCATAATATAGTTGAAAAAAATACACTCTGGTTTTTTGATTATTTTCAAATTTGCATCACAAGCTAAAAAGTTTGATGAATTTTTAGTATAAAGTTACATAGGAGCTTAGAGAGGGATATAAGCTACTCCAAGTACTAATCTCGCATAAGCGAAACCGCAACTACCAACTACAAAGCATAAAATAATGTGACCCAACATTTTGGAATATTCTCATTTTAAGTATCAAGAGTAAATGCAACACTTTGAATTTGATAAATTCGACAGAGGGTCGTTCATAGCGTATAAGCTTTTGCAGTAAGAAATAAAGTATTTATTTGTTTTTAATATTACAGGCACTTAGGGGTTAGGTTAGGTTAGGTTAAAGTGGCTGTCTGTGATGGAGTAGGAAACTCTTAGGTCAGTTTAATAGCTTATTGTGATACCAGATGAAACTTGAGGCTTTCTTCTAAGCTCAATGGAACCAGTTTGAGTCCCTTACGAAACGTGAGAGGGTGATTATGCTAATATGATTGAGATCGTTTAGATCGTTTTAAAAGAATTCTGCTAGGTAAATCTTGCGTTTTCGAGCTAGTGCAATGCATGGACAGAGGTGGTGAAGAAATGTTTCCTTACCTTCCGCATCCATGCAGCTTCTGCAAATTCATTTAAATATACGCCAATAGACATGTGGCGTGATTTCTTATCAGACAGTTCCTGGTTATGACACCGATTGTCAAGCTTATATGCAATCTGCTTAGAGATAGCAAGCACCTTAAACGCTTTAAATTTAGTGTTGGCCAAATGTTTTTTGGGACCAGACACGTGGTGATGTTGTTTCATCTTGTGTTTGCCTTCTTCATAGAGTCTTGCATTAGCAATAGTTTACATGTACCGATTGGTATGCTTGCTTTTGCCAAACGTGGTAGAATGGGTTGTAATGTACCCTTCCTTGCGAGTTTATTTGCCTTACAGTTTCCTGGAATGTATGAAAGGCCCGGCATCCAGTAAAGATAAAAAATAAACTATTGTGCTATATCCATTAGATATGATCGACATTTATGGACTGTTATAGAGTTTGTAGAAACAGAGTGCAGGGAATTGAAAGCGGCCTGGCTATCTGAGAAAATACGGATATCAGATGTGAATATCATGTTTTCTTTGAGCCAAGACAAGACTTCTTCTATCGCCAAAAGTTCCGCCTGGAACAATGATTGGGAAGGCGGAATGAGAGACTTAATTTCAGTCGTTCAGAGTACACACTTCCATCAACCCCTTATTTTGTTTTTGATCCATATGTATAAAAGTGGACTGACTCGTCTTCCAGGAATTGCCTATATGCTCCCAGTAAGATCTGGAAGGTATACAAATTTGGAAGTTTCTGTCGAATTGCAGTTGGGGGGCGGGGTAATCTATGTGCTTTGAAATTGATATTAAATACCTTAGAATTACGGAGTGGCCAATGTTGTTGTTAATCAACTGCGACGAAGCTTTGAGGCGAATAGCAGAGCTTGCAGCTACTTGTTTGCTTGATATATCAAGAGGTGTAAGGTAGAGGGGGGTGTCTATTGACGCAGATGGGGTCGTGCAAGCTGAACGTTGGACTTTATTTATTTTTTCGCGGTTTAAAGCTTTTTCTGAAGCAGTCCACCTTGCTGCCACCACATACATTAAAATCGGTCTGATTACCGATGTCTTTAGCCAATGCATGATTGGGGGTTGTAAGCCTTATATATTACCAAAAGGTATTTTGCAAGAAAAGAGAGCTACAGTCACTTTTTTGACTCTTTCTTGTACATTGCGTTTCCAATTTTGTTTTTGTCTTAAATAAAGCACAGGGGGATAGTAATATCTTTATAATTTTAGAACTTTAGAAAAATAGGGAAGGATCTAATAGTACTTTGGTCATAAAGCTTTTAATATCAAAATAGGAGTTGGGAAGACAGAGTTGGCTAAAGCAGTCCACATTCTCTCTGTGGTTAAAAAAAATCTCTATACTTGACAATACGTTAACTCAAGAATAAACATGAGCATTCCAGAAATCACGAGTATTACGGCTGAATATGTTAAGAACCGAAAAACAACGGGCTAATTCAACAGAACATTTATCGGTTAGATATCAAAAGAAGTGAAACATTGCGATGGTCTTTAACTGATGCAATATTTCAGTTGTAGTTCTTTCGCCATTCATTTTAAAAGGTCTTTTTTGGATTCTACCCAAAAGACTTAAACTTTTTTTACAGGAGACAGAAACGCAATAATCTTTTCTGACTGTCTTCAAGTCTTGTGACGTATACGGAGTATAGTAAGGTGACCATACTGTACAGGCATATTCATGGACTTGTCTCACAAATGAAACAAAATGTAATTTTAAAACATATGGACCACTTAAAATCAAGACCAAAACTCTTAATGAAAACTAGAACTCTATTTGCTTTTATAACTATGAAGTTAATTTTTTCATTTAATGTTAGTTTAGAATCTAAGACAAGGCCCAATTCAAAAAATACATGTAGGTACTCTACATAAAGGACAAGAGTCAAACATGTACATAATTTAAAACGATCGGATCTTTTTGGCGAGTTAAACTCATGCTTTTACATATGTCAACATTTAAAACAATATACGAATTTTGTATGATCGAAACCAAGTCATTTATAAATAAAAAATATGAAAGGACCAAGATGGCTACCCTGAGGACACTAAAATTCAAAACAAATGAACTTTAATACACATTTCTAAATTTAATACTTTAACGTCTATCTTTCAAATGTGATAAAATCCAGTTTATAAAAAAGTCTTGAAAACCTTGCTGTGCTCGTTTTAAAAGCAATGTTTTTTGGCACAATTTGTCAAAGGCCTTGCTTAAATCAGTAAAGATACAATCTTCTTTTTCAAGTTTCTCAACAATATCTAAACAAAAGGAATTAAAGTGTAAAGTAACTGTTGAACCCTTTTTAGCAAAACCAAGCTGGTTATTAGAGATAATTGAACTACAGTAAAAAGAAACGACGGAACATACGGTAGACTTAAACAGTTTATGTATGCGAGTTATATTAAAGTTTTGGTTATATGAACTAAATTTCAACCAGATCAGAAGGAATAGCAATTTCCTACATTGTCAAAGAAATCAAAGCAGCATTTTCAGTATGTGATCATTCCTTAAGAGGTGAGCTGTGATACAAATAGCATGTACTGAAAGCTTATTAATTTCCTTGGTGCAAATGACACTGATGCTTAGCTGCATAGAATGTTGGTAACGCTTTTGCGATATTTGAAGTTTTGAATAATTGAACTCTACACGGTTAATAATTCCCCATTGAAAAGCTATGTGAAGGTTGAAATTTATTGAGTCAATAATAGGCTGACGTAGAAGATCCAATCTAGAAACAAATATGAAAATCTGAGGGCACGGCTGTGAGTGAAACAGGATTAGGAGTGGCAGACAGTAGATCGTTTATGAATATAACGAAGAAAGTCGGAGACACAACGGACTCCTCGGGAACACCAGAATTACGACTTGTTTTGATCAGTTAAAAAGGCAGTTTCTAATCCATCAAAGAATGGATTCATCAATATCAAAAGCACTCATTTTTGATAAGAAGGCTTGTTGCTAAACTCTAAAGGTTCTAAGGATTTGTTCCACAAGTCAGTCAGATCAACCATTAAATCCCTGGTAGACCTATTGTTAAGAAAGCCATACTTCCAATCAGGAAGAAGCTTTTTTTTGCTCGTCGAGATATTTGTTAAGTTGGTAATTAATCAGCTCCTGAAGGATGTTGAAAAATTGGGATAAAAAGGACTTCGGTTTTTATAAGACAATGTTATTTCTGCCTTGCTCCTACACAATAAAAGGACAGCCGCAAATGATTTGAATGCTATTGATCGCCTAAGAAGAACCTTGAGAGGCAAATTCTAAAGAACGTTGTATTGTAAAAGTGGGTTTCAATCTAGTCACACATTTAACTTAAAACCTCGATCGTTTGATGCCCCGAGTATGACTGCAGTCATGAGGTCAACAGAGTCTTAAAAAGTATAGCAGTTAAAAAACTAAATTTGTTACTACTGTAGTATTATATTGATTTTTGTTGGGTTTGCTAGACTTATGTCATTTATGTAAGTTTCCAACTAAGTATTATCTTATCTGATATAATAGATAAATTAGATGGTTTACCTTTACTGATTTTTTTTCTTGTGTAAATCGGTTAAACATCACAATAAATTATTTACTATTTATGAATTCCAATCGAACAGTTATCAGAGCTATACAACTGAATTCATGAATTTCAAAAAAAAAGGTTTGCAAAACTGATTTCCTAAATCAGTCAATCTGGAGTGTATATAAAATGTATGTCTTTTTTTTTTACATTTTCTCTCATTATTTTTCACCCAAAACCCACAAGTATAGTGCAAAAAAGAACATACAAGACTTTAGCATCAGTAGCATGGTAGCATCTAGGACGATATTTGTCCTGATTGTGGTTGAGGGATTATGAAGATTTCCAACTGAGAAAACGTTTAAATTAAACTAAGGAATTTTGTTGGCAAAATTTATATTATGTACGATATGGTTTTCCTCAAGAGAAAGTTTTATCCAGAGATAGAGATACTTTGACCAGACCAAAATCAAAATGAGAGGAGCTATAGAATAGATTCTTTATAGTTGAACTTGGACGAAGATGAGGCACGAGGACGACACACATATGTATGTGTGTAGATAGACTCTTGGACGCAACACATAAGTTTGAGAATTCACATTCAAACTGTTTGTACAATCACGTTTAGGTATATCGTATGGATGCTTTGCAATGGTTCTGGGCTCTAGCTCTGATGGGGTTTGGTTTGGTTCACTTCTGCATGTAGCTCTTGGGTGTGAAAGTGTCTATTGAAGATGTGGCGTACATCTGTGACCAAAAACGTACACGATCCTCCTCTTTCCTCACGTTACAGTCACACAAAAAACACCAGGAGTCCCACATCCTTGAAGAAACAGGGAGTTGGCGAAGTTTTAGTTTTTCTTCTTATTTTTAAGGTTTTGTTCTTCTTTTCTTTTCCCTGGACTTTTTTCTATTTTTTTTTGTACCGGATAAAACAAAGATGTAGGGAAAGTTCATGGCAGCATATTTGATTTGTTTCAATGATATAGTTGCCACAAGTTTACACGCGTCTCTGAGTTTCGGTAAAAAATGATTTCTAATAGAGGGATAGACCTGGAGCTCAAGATAAAAGAAGATTGAAGAGGATTGCTTATGTAGGACGGTAGCCATAGTTAGAGACGGAGACCTACATAAAAGAAGCTTTAGTGCTTAGGAAGTCTCTTTGAAAGTCCGTTATTTATTTTTGTATTCTAATACTATAAAATCTTATGGAAAAAAGAAATACGAGTATATGTGAATAAATACAAGACTTGTTACAGTCGATAGCATCAAGTTCTCTGTCTTATTTGCGTGAAAAATGATATAGTTTCTTTTTTTGTTTTTATTTTATGTTTATTATGCACAAGATTGTGGCGGAGATTAAGACTGACTGGCGCGTTATATGTCATAGTCATAATGTTTATTTATCTTAATCTAGAAAACCTAAAAGTGAAATGATCTTCGTATTTATTTTATATTGCTTTTTAAGGAAATATTAAGTCTGTTAAATTAAAGACACTCATTATTTTATACACAGTTTATGGAAAATCAGAAAAACTTGGTTTCAAATTTTGACATTTAAAAACTATTAATTTTTGACATAACTTTAAAAGCAATAGTTGAACAACTAAACATCTACATATGTATAAAGGTGGTTAAATTTTAAGGGCCGATGTTGAATGTGAACCACATCTAAACCTCACGTGTTTTCTGCATTTTATTTTACATTTCTCAATTTCAGATTAACTCAATGTAATAAATGTAAAAACGCAAAATGGGTACCGCGTTAATGTTATTCAGGCTTATTATGAAATGGGCCTTAAAATGAAATCAATTTAATCGTCCAAATGTGCGTACAATCGGAAGAATAGTTGAAAAACTTGAACAACCCGGGTTTGTAGGAGATTTGAAAATACCAGTGCATGATCGTTCAGCTCGTATTGCAGAAAAATTGCTGACATTCGCTATAGTTTGGCTGAGCCGTTCAACTCAAATATAGTCGTCGTGCCCAACAATTGCACCTCTCACGCTCATAGTTGATGAACAGTATGTACCTATAAAGACTTGCATTTATATGCTTACAAGGTGCAATTGACTCAAGAACTAATGTCTCTTGACCATTTCGAGCGTCGTCAATATTGGCAAGAAATGGCAACAGTGGATGATCAATTTTCTAAGAAAATCATCTTCAAGTGATAAGGCACATTTCACGTCAGTTGATTCTCCATTAAGAATTGCAGCATTTGGTTGAATGGTATTCAAAGAGAGTTTGCTGAAAAACCAAAGTACCTTCAAAGAGTGACTGATTGGTGCCGTTTAAGGACTGGAGGCATCAGGCAATTATTATGAATGATGTTCGCTATCGCGAGTTGATAAAAAACTTTAATTGGCCCAAATTGGAAGACATGGGTGTGGACGATATTTGACTTCAACATGACGGTGAACCTTGCCACACAGCTAAATAAACATTGGCTTTTGTCCGCCACAAATTCAATTACTGTGTAATACAAGTAGTGGAGATGTCAATTGGCCAAAAAGATCATCTGATTGGCACCGTTTGACTTCTTTCCTTGGGGTTATTTAAAAGTAAAGGTGTACATCGATTAGCCACAGCAACAATTCAAGAGCTTAAAGGATGTGATAATTCGGGACATTAATATCATAGAACCTCAATTATGGTTCGGGGTCATCAAAATTTGGACCATCTGATGGAAGTGTGCTGCCGAAGTCTCGGTCGCCATTTGGCCGATACCATCGTTTGAACATTCTGAAAACTTCTCTCCAAAAGTAAAATTATCCACGGAGTTTTGTTTACTTTCATAAATTAGAAACTTGTTTAATTGTGGAAGTTCCCTTTGAGATAGTTTTAAGCTCTAGTTTCTATAGTTTTGACTAAGGTTCAAGTTGAAGACGGGATAAAATATAAGTTGAGCTTAACAAAACTTTTCAAAACAAAAGGACACATCTGAAAAAACACTTTTACCGCCATATTTGTTACCTGAATTCAATTTATTCTTTGTTTTAATGAAGAATGTCTTCTAAGTTTATTTCATTTTTCGTCTGGTATTATTTTCTTTGTTATAATCTATAAGTTTCCAAAAAGCTAGCAATGCCTTAATCCCTATCGTTTTGCCTTAAAAGCTACGATTGCTTTATGTAAGCCCCATCGTTTTGATTTTGACTTTCTATATATGTACCTATGAACCAGCACAAAATATTATCCTTAAATCATGTGTCATATGTGAAGATTGTATATTTTCTAACTCAGTATCAATATAAATGTAACCTATCTAGAGCTTAAGGAATTTTCACTTTTTTCCCCTCCTTATCTTCGTCTAGAAAACGACTTCTTATACTAAATGCTAATGTGAACAATTCGGGGAACTTTAGGGGGTACAATTATATGATACCATAGGAACCTACCAATTATAATATTTTATGAATTAATTTTTCTTGAACCTTGATTCTATCTTTCCCAATGGTCTCCAATAATTTAGACTTTTTTTTAATATCTATAAAATTATTAAAACATAGATCATCCGTGTACACATTCAAAAAAACAGGTGAGCTGTCTCCTTTAATTTAAAATATTTTTGCATTATGAACCTCTCGACCTGATTTCCATTAAATTGTATTAAATACTTAATACACATCTTCTGTACACTACATTATATTCTACCTTCAGACTCATGTCTTAGGGCCAAAGAAATCATAAATCTTTATGCGTGCCTACCTTAATGTAAGATATGTATGAATGTAAGTAGGGTGTAGGTGTTTATAGCAATAACCTTCAACTATTTAAGCGGTAAAAATTGTGAGATAAAAAATATATTCATGGCAAACTCTCTTTCGAAACCACCTCTTAATAGAACAAAAGAGACATGGCCGGCATTTAAACGGGAAATTACCCCAAGCTTCCAAAAATATGCTCTGCTATTTCATCCCTTCAAAACAGATTCAGCGCTAGACAATCTACTCTCCGCTCTCGAAATAGACTTGTTTTCTTAGGACCTAGTACCAAAAAAAAGCTTTAAAGTTCGTTAAGTTCTCTCAAGCTTTTTCATGAGACACAATAACCAACGAAAGGACATTCGATTGATTTTACAGGTTGCGTGTAAAATATAAATGTCATAGAGAAACATCAATGCGTCGGAGTAGATAAAAAAAGTAAATTAATGTTTAATGTCACTTCAGCTTTCCTTATAATGGCAATGATAATGACATAATGAAGCTATGTATTAAATTGAGATGGATATGTCTACCAAAAAAGAAAAACGAGCTTCAAAGGTTTGTAAAGAAATATATGTAAATAATATGTAAAAAAAAGGAAAATTATAATGTAAATAGTGTGTAAACTAATTAAATACATTTTAAGCACAAGGTAGCAAGGATTGGTTTTTGAGGCACAATTCTCAATGCATATTGCATTAATAGGGCTAATTAATACTTTGGATTTAAAGTTGAAAAAGACTTTTTATCTGGCAGAACCTTGACCTCGAATCAAGCGATTTATTTCGTATCCAAACCTACTCAGCCCAATTACGAATCGAATCGTAATCGGAAACTTTTACGAATCCCCAAAAAGAAATATTATCAAATACATTCATTCGTAGCGGAACGGATTTCGATACTCGATTTTTCGAAATTCGTAAGAGTTTTCGATTACAATGTAAGACTCATAGATAAGGACGCAGACTCAGCTGCACACTCCATCTCTGACCGTCACTAAAGAAGCCATTATCCCAATCCTTTCTTGCAAGAAAGATGACTTTAAAATTTTACTGAGGTTAAAGGCAGGGGTGCAGTATTCGGTGTCAGTCGTTGGAATTAGTTCGTGACTGTTGCCATGCCAATATTGTCTTTTTTTTATAATTAGCGAACCCTAAAAGGGTTTTGTATACCTTTTATATGCCAAAGACACAGTGTGAGCATTAGGAAAAGAGAGAAGGGTTGAACAAGAGGTATCGGTGTACATTGATTTTGAATTCCTGAACATTGTGATAATAGGGAAAGATAGAGCGTGGCAAAGCATTCCACATTCGCGTAGTACGGTTAAAAAATAAATCTCTGTACTTCATAGTATGGCCGAAGTGGGCTCAAGGGTAAACTGATGGGCATTCCTAGAAGCGTATGTATTACGGTTAAATTGTTTGAGGAAGGGCATGCAACGGGCTATTTCACTAGAGCATAGTCCATTAAGGTAACGGTAAAAAAGGGTCAGACAAGGAACTTTTCGTCGATGTTCAAGTGACGTAAACGAGTTAATAATGTTAATGTCACCAATCATTTTAAAAGCTCTTCTTTGAATACTGTCCAAAAGGCTTAAATAAGTTACTGGAGAACCAGCTCAGAGATAAGAGTTATATATTTAAGTTTCGGACGTATATACATAGGTTTTTTAGATTGTAGCCAGATCAGTAGGGGAGACAAATTTTTTCCATTTTCTCAGAAAACCTAGACACCTAACACCATGCAGCATTTTTGGCGACATCGCGTATGTGATCGCTCCACAAAAGGTGGTTTCTGATGCACATTCCGAGGATGTCCAGATATTCAGTTTCGTTGATGCAAGTGCCACTCATTAGATAGTGGCAAAGAGGGTATATTTCGCTTCAACGATACAGGACAGCATTGCGTTTTCGAAGCATTAAATTCCACGCGGTTTTTTATTCCCCATTGTACAATGCTGTGTAGGTCGGAATTTAATGAGCTAATCATATTTTGGATTAGAAGTAGCAGACAGGAGATCATTTCTGAAAATGAGGAAGAGGGTCGGAGACAAAACGGAGCCCTGGGGCACACCAGCGTTTATTTTATGAGTTTCAGACTTGAATCCATCCAAAACAACTTGTATTGAACGGTTCGAAAGAAAATTTCTAATCCAACGAAGAAGAGATTCGTCGATACCGAAATCACGCATTTTCGATAAGAGAGCAAGATGTCAGACTTTATCAAATGCCTTTGAAATATCAAGTGCAATAATCTTACTTTCTCCAAAACGATGTAAAGATCTGTTCCACTGTTCGGTGAGATGAAGCATGAGATCACCAGTAGACCTATTGCTACGAAAGCCGTATTGCCGGTCATTAAGAAGCTTCTGTTCCTCAAGATATTTCTTAAGCTGATAATTAATCAACGTTTTTGGAAAGAAGGGACGTTAGTCCTTTTGGTCGATAATTTGTGGGGGAAGAAGATTCGCCTTTTTTGGAATTGCCTGAACAATTGCAGTTTTGCAACTACTCGGAGCGAGCCCAGAAGAATAGGATAGATGGAAAAGCTTACGCAGTGGTTTTGCCAGCGTGGAAGAACACCTCTTCAGAATAATAGCGGTGATACCATCAGTGCCAGTGGATTTATGAATGTTGAGATCTCACCACAGTTCGAGTACAAAAAATATGGGACCAATCTTTAGAATCATTTACACGTTCAAGAATTGGGAGAGCCATGATTATCTGGTAAGGTGAAATTATCGGTGAACTGCCTTGCAAATAAGTAAGATTTATCAACAGAGCTAACTTAAGGATTGTCACTGTCATGTTTTTCACGAATGTCCCAAAATTCTTGCTGCCTTTGGGACATTGTAGTATTTTTATTTGGTCCTTCGAATATAGGCGTTGGATTAACTGCTTGATTCTTTAAGCCTTAGCACGCTGCCCTATTCTAAATATTTATTGTGTAGGTCTACTGGTATGAGGTGCAGGATAATATTTAAATCATCTGCTGGGCAAGTTCTAAGGTCCCCTGTAGTGCCGTCATCAGCTATTCTTTGAACTTTACTTAGTTTCTTTATTTTGTATCTCTTGTTAAGCGCAGGCCAACACACAATCGATCCATAAAACGAAAAAGGACGTACAACGGCTGTGTACTAATTTTCTACAGAGTCATCTCAGTGATTTCGCTAATTACTATAACGAACTTTCCCGACATCAGTAAAACCAAATCATCAGCAAAAGCCACCACCTTCATCCCGCAAATTCTTAACTTTATGAGGATTTTATTCATGACTTAGATTCATGAGAGCGGCGGCGGGAGAACACTGACCTGCTCGGAAAAGATTGTGTTACCTAATGAAGCTTGAATAATTTCTTCTACTAAGATAGAAATTACACATTCTTGAATGAAAACTTCTTCCCCGAAGTGAGCATCGATTCAGTAAGGACGTTATTGAAAACACCTTCTACATTTAAGAAGGTATCAAGAGTAAATTCTTTATATGGAATTGTCTTTTAAATGATACTCATGCTGGGCCGTCTCAGTATACTTGCCTTTGAGATATACGTGCTGAGATTCTTCTAACGGACAATCGTAGAGAATGTCCCTGATATGATATGAATGTCCCTGAAATAAGAGATCTAGCTGATTGGCCAAACATTCTTCAGGATGGAAACTATTCAAAAGTGTCTTGATCTCTCCGGTACATAATTGAGATGGAGGCATCGTTGGAGCATTGCTAGGAGTATACCATCCAAATCTGGACATTTAAAATAAGAGCATTGATATCCCAGGAAATGCTCTCTGTTGTAATAAAAGAATTTATTTGTTCTACATGAACTAGATCTGTGTTTAGAGTTCTAAACATTTCCGGATACCAATTCTCGCAGCTTGAAAATGTGTCACCAACAGTATTTCCACGGAATCAAATGGAGATGTTATCCACAATCCATTAGTTTTCTTTAGAAAAGAGACATGAAACCTTATGACGGTACTCGAGAGACACAGTAAGACAATGATCAACTATCATTTTTAGAGCTCTCTTTTGAATTCTGTCCAAGAGACTCAAGTAGGTTTTAGAAGCACTTGCACAAATATGAGAATTGTACTCAAGTTTTGAACGAATATAAGCTTTATAAATTATAACCAGATCAGAATAGGTTAAAAACTTCTTGCATCGTCGGAGAAAACCTAAACACTTTGGCGATGTCAAATATGTGATCACTCCACAACAAACGGTTTGTAATGCACATACCTAGGACTGATAGCTGTTCAGTCTCCTGGATGCAAGTACCACGGATAGTTACATTGATGGATTGTTACGCTTTTGCGACAGTAGACAGCATTGAGTTTTCGAAGCCTTAAAAATCTACACGGTTTTTGATCTCCCATTGTACAATGCTGTCAAGATCAGTATTTAATGAGCTTAAAATACACTGCCGTTAGTAGTCCACATCCGAAGAACAAGGATCAGAACCTAAACACGAATATGAAAGGCTCAGGTGCTGTCGTCAGTGAAACAATTTAGAAGTTTCAGACAAAGGATCATTTATAAAAATATGGAAGAGCGTCGGAGATAAAACGGAGCCTTGGGACACACCACATCTAACAAAGTTAGCGACCTTTCAAGGAAATTTTGAATTTTCGTAACGCCACTTATTCCAAAATCGTTTAACTCTCTTGTTTGTGATGTTCTTTCTTTTGATTGCTTTTCTGTTTTCTGTGGTAATCAGCATGAATTTGTAAAAAAAAATCGACAGTAACCAATCTACTTGAGGTTACCAAATTTTATATTGAAACCTAAAAGTTGACATCCTATTTATGGACTTCAGTTAGGCATTTGACAAAATAAGCCATAGTGTGCTTTTATAGAAATCGGTCTTGATGACAAGATTTCTTCCATGTCATTATTCTTAAGTGAAGGATATTGCAGTCTTGTTTTAGTATTCCACCATTTTTATTTCCTTCTATTTAATAATAATAAAAGCTGATAACGTAAAAACATTTCTAACATTAAGATCTTTAATGAACTACTTCAAGACGAGCTTAAAAAACTATGCAAATGTTACAATAGTAATCGTTTATTATTTAACATTGAAAATAATAAAACGATAAGTTTTACTACCAAATATAACTCTATGGACTATGAATATCTTTTAAATTCAACGAGATTGGGAAAACTGGAACAAAAACTTACTTTTACTGACCAATACAATCACATTGTAAAAAAATCTAATAAAACACCTTCGTGGTGCTAATATGGAATCCGAGAAAACCAACAGCGCTTATTTGGATGCGGCTTTGTCATTGGAGCCAGGCTTAGGCAATAAGTCTAGAGCTATAGGTGCATCAACGAGCATCACGCACGACCATCAGCATCAAGGGTTAATTCGGCAACTTCAGCGTAATACGCGCAAACGCTCCCACTGAAGAAAAGGATGACAAGACAAAATAAATGAGCAGTGTCCAAGCTACTAAATTAAAATGGTCCTCTGTGATTTTAATTCCAAGCTATTAAGGAAATACATCTTTTGTGGAACAATTGAGAAAAACTGCCTGCATGACAACGGATTCAGGCTCATAGATTTTGCCGCGGGGCGAAACGTCATGGTTGTCAGTGGGCGTTCTCCACACATCAACGTCCATAAAGGAACTTGGAGTTCTCCAGATCAATCTATAGTCATCCAGATTGACCATATCGCGATCGACGATAGATGTGTATCCAGCATCATGGATGTCCGAACTTACCGAGGAGCTAACACCGACTCGAACCACTACTTCCTTGTAGCCAAGGTAGCACTTCGGGTTTCCACACCCAAGGTAAAACAGGGAGATGCTGGGAGAAGAAACAACGTCGAATGGCTACAATCGCAAGAGATTCCCAAATCCTTCTCAGACCGAGTGACAAGTAACTTCTCCTGAAGTTTTCTGCCGCCAACACAATGAATCGAGAACCAGTGGCAACATTGCCAAGATACAATCAGTGAACCCAGCTCTGATGTGCTGGCCACCAACAAGTAAGCCCTGGTTTCATTAGGAATTTCGGCAGGCAAATGCAGCCAAACAACAGGAATGTAAATCGGCGCTGCACAGAATTACGAAAGCTGCTTCCGAGCTCTACGAGCAGAAGAGAGAGAGAGTATGAAAAGTGTGCGGTCGAAGATGTTGAGAAGTTCCATAGCAGGAATGAAGTTCGAAAGTCTTATTAGCAGGTGTACCGAAATATACAAGTACGTAAATCTCGAAACGAAGGCTTCGAAGACAAAAGTGGAACCCCAAACAAAGCTGGGGATATGCTTTCAAAATTTTCTCTGCCGTAATATGTAAACGTCTTAAGCCTATTGTCAATAACCTGATAGATGGTTTGAGACCAGGAAAGCCCACAGACAAGCAAATATTCACATTACGGTAGATCCTGGAAAAAACCTAAGAACATTAAATCGACAACCATTATATTTTTATCGATTTCAAGGCCGCGTATGACAGCATCTACAAGGACGAGCTGTAAAGAGTCATGTCTAGTTCATGCATCCCTGCTAAACTTTGTCTGTTTGTGCATAATGACCATGGGAATTCACGCTGCTGGGCTAAGAAAGCAATTAAGCAGCAAAGTCCTCTCTCGAGGGACGCTATATAAACCCCTCATCATCCGTCCTGTTGTGCAGAAGCAGGTACTATGACAAAAGTGGATGAGAGTATGAAAACCAATAGACGAAGATCGCGGATCAGGTGGCGAGCATAAGTGGAAAAAGACCTCACCCAACTTGGAGCGCGAAATTGGAGATATCTGTTGGGTGAGTCCCTAGTTCACACAGGGTTGTAGCGCCACCTTGAGTAAGTAAGATGCCTAAACTAAGGATCACGGACAAACTGTTCGGATAAACTGACCGCGTCACTTAAGCAAATGAGTACCTATGGTGCTCATAGTTCAAGTCAATGAATATTTACCAAAAGTTCAGAGGAATATAATTTAGATTTAATTTGAATTCTCTTATTTTTGATTTTTTATCAACTATGAAAAAAGGTGTTCTCTCGAAAGGTAGTTCTTATGTTATAGAAAAAAAAACATTTATGAAACCGTTTAACTTGTTTTGTACATGGTCAAACGAAAAAATAAACGCTTTTTTCTTGTTTAACTTATATCAAAGGACATTCAGTTTTTCATGTATGATACTCTCCAAAGTGTTATAACACAAGTGTAGAAAATGTCAATTGTACTTTCTTTATTAGTGTATGGTACGTTTTGTGTATAAAATGTATATCAACACTACTTCCACATAAGAAATAAGTAGGTAGGTGAGTGCATGTATATATACACATATATCCTATCCACTTTGAAATAGAGACTTTGAAACGCTAAAAATTACCATACTCATTTCCCAAATAGAATTTTCAAGGATAACAAACACCGTGAGAAGAAAAAGCTGAAGCATCATTCCACATCGGTTAATTACCATCCGCAATTGTCTAGAAGAAGAATCTGTGTTGTCTCTTTGCAGCACTCATCATCATCATAAAAACAGTGGAAGCAGAGCTGCCTGCTAGCTAGAAGTAGCAACGGATTCAAGTTCATCCAATGTACATACATGGTTACCATTTAAGTATTCTTAAATAGCGTAAAAGAAAATTGCTTGAAAAAGGAAGCGGTATTTTCGAGATGTTACTTTATCATGTCTTATTTTAGTGTTTTTCCCATCGAAAGTCTTATTACAATTTATGATATAAAATATTGAAATAATGTTGCTAGTTTATCCAACTGATCTTTTGCAACTTTTAATTCAATGCATTTCTTTAAAGGCATGACAGTTCGGCTGGGCTTATAAGTAGATACTGGGAGAATGCAAAGGCTCTGAGGCTATTTATGAGCGACTTTGGATCTAAGACTAGTATAAAACTTAACGAGCAACAAAAAAAGAAAACCTATCAATTTCATGAATACCCGGTAGATTTAACTCTTTAAATTTACTTATAGATTAACTCAAGTTCTAGTTTTTACAAACGGTTTGTCTGTAGGATCAGATAGTAGCCACAATAGGGATCTAAGCAGACACCAGTCTTCAAGTGTCACAGAAGAGAATAGTGAAGGGTCAGGGTTGAAGAATTTTCCATTTCTTCCATTTCCATCAAAACGAAAACGGGTCCTACAACAGGAATAAGGGAGAACTATGTCTCCCATCACTGCAGAGTTTCAACGTTTATTAATCTTCGTGCAGCTTTAATTATAAAGGATGTTGCAGGAAGAGTTACAAAAGAGATCGGAAAAAGATCCAAACCACTGTGATCGCGAACTGAAACCTTTGATTCTGATAACATTTGTTCACAATTTATACAAACACTTTATAGCTTGTAAAGTCAATAATGTGTTTTGTGTTTTTTTCTTAAAATTTTTATGAATCGGGAATCGGCTTTTCAGTTTACGAACGAAAAGAACGCTGTATACTATCCCTTTCTTTTGTGTGCAACCCGTTATATGAATTTTCAATGTTTCTGGTTGGGTTCTTGAATGGAGTCATTAACCAATATGTAATCCCATATTCCCTGCCTGCCAGTGAAATAGGATCAGTTAAATTTCTCATAATTGATTCAGGAAAATTGTTTCAAGTCCTTGAATCATGGATTGAACCCGGCCATGATAAACAACACTTATAGGCAACGTTTATGTTGATAAGGGCATTCAGGCGATTTATATATTTCTCAGAATGTAAATGGGGTTTCTTTTTTTCTACTTGGAAGCAATCCAAGGCTCCTATGCAAGATAGAAAATGGTATTTCAAAAGCCAATTATAATTTAAAGCAAATTTAGTTCGCAACGTTTTGAAAAATGTATTAAATTTCCGTGACTTTTGAATTCGAAAATCAGTAAGCTATTGACTCATGATTTAAAAAAAAAAATTCTTAAGCTCCTTAGTGAATTAGAAATTCCTAAACTTGTTTTGTTTAACTTTCTTTTAAAACTTTAATTTTTTTATTTAAAAGTCACTTAGTACGTCGTTAATTAATTTTATTTTGTTTCGAAAGTCACTCAATAGCTGATCACTAACTGAATAAGGAATTAAATCTTCCTTAATTTATAAGTCACTAACTTACTAACTTACTCAAGGCGGCGCTACAGTCCTGCGTGAACTAGGGCCTCACCAACAAACTTCTCCATCTAGCTCGGTCCTTAGCTTGCCACTTGGGGCGGTCTTCATCTACTGCTCTGTTTTATGCGCGTGGATTCTAAGATTTGTCGGGTCAGAGCATCGGTTTGGAGTTTTATTCTTCTGGCTAAGTTTATGTACAGCTCGTACAGCTTGTCGTTTCATCTTTTCTTCCATTTGCGAAGAACTTTTCTCTCGAAACGACCCAAGGTGCTTCAATCTGCTTTTGTCCTTTTGCATGCTTCTGCATCGTATAGCAGGACGGGGATTATGAGGCTATAGCAACACTTTTGGTCGCTCCAGAGAGGTCTTTACTACTTAATTGTATTCTTAGCCCAAAGATTCACAGGTTAACAAGAGTAAGGCTCGTTTTACACTTACACAGTTTTGACCGTACGGCAAAAAACCGGACTGCTATATTTTGTTAGAGGCGCGAAGAAGATCATATACGCTTTCATATTATACGGCCACGGCAAAATGCCGGTGCTGCGCTGTGTAGCAACCGGCTACTGCCACTACAGTACACGGCAGACGGACGGTGCGATAAGCTTAGTGGCGTACGTGACGAAATGCATTTTTTCACATCATACGAGTTTATTCGAGCGGCAGAGTTCGATCATCCACTTCAAGACACGATTTCTTTTGATTAACTATTTACTTATTTATTTGTGATAAAACATACAGTATATTGTCTAAATAATGGAGAAATTAGATGTAGAATTTTTAATTTCTCTAATGCATATATCGTGTTTTACCGTAAGGTTAAAAACGTAACGGTTTATGCCGAGTGAAGTGTGAAACTAGCCTAACTCTTCCTTTGACCCCAGCGCTGGTGTTCTTTCCTGCGTTCATAGTGGAGCCTAGTAGACATAGCCCTTAACTACCTTATAGAGTTACGTCTATTGGTGGTATTGGTTTGACCTTGAAGTCGGTATTGTAGGTCCTTTCTTGATGACAGAATGTACTTTGCTTTGCAATCACTGACCGCTGAACCCATTTTTGATGCCTCTTCCTCAGTACTCACAAAATCTCCATTGACATCACGTTGAGTTCTTCCGATTATATCAAAGTCATCAGCATATACTACAGTGCTTTGACAGACCTTTGAAAGATAGTGCTATTAGTATTGACGTTGGAGCTCTGAACTATTCTTCCAAGTACGATGTTAAAGAAATCGCATGAAAGCGCATCACCTTGTCTAAAAAATTTTTTGACATCGAAAGGTTCTATTAAGTTGTTTTCAATAACAGCGCGAATTCTCCATGGTCATCCAGCACAAAGTGATGAGTTTGGCAGGATTTCCAAAACTAGACATAGCTCGTGACTGTAGATGCTGTCCAATTCAGCATTGAAATCGATGAAGAGATGGTGGGTGTCGATTTTATGTCCTTGGGTTTTTTCCACAAATTAGCTGATCTTTGATTTTGAAATATGAAAACAGAACTCTTATCGTATAAATTGGCAGTGATTTTGAAATTTGATTACTAATTAATACAATATATGACACTTGTGTCCATGGAAAAACTCGTAATTTAATTTCCCGTTATTTGTTAAAATACGTTGAAGTTCAATATTTACATAGTTAACAATATTTTGTGAGTGTTTTCACGTTAGGAAATTAATCAAATTAATTTAATTTCAATTAGAGAAAACAGATCCGGTTTTAGCTAACTAGCATCGAGATGCTGCTGCTTGCTATAATACGAGTATAAGAGTGGATACCATCTTTATTATGAACTTAATACATATATAGCTAGAAGATACACAAGATTTTAATTCCAAGGTGATGGAAAAGAAAACAGATAGGAGATATTTACTTAATTTTAAAGAAAATAAAGTTAAAATAATTAAGTGTGTTCGTTGGGTTCAACCTCATCTAAAAGTTTTTTGTACGGATACTGACTCTTGCGAGGAGTTGACAAAACCTCCAAGAGTAACTCTTATCATTAAAAGTGCTTTCCCAAATTAGCCGATCGGATTATGCTTGAAACTGGAGGTCCCCTCAATCCCTGACAACAATACTCGCACACATTAATTGTTGAGAGTCACTCGGGTTGTTTCGCCAACTAGTTTTTAATTAAAATTGCAGTTTTTACATAAGACCCTAAAATAAGAGTAGTACATCAAATCCGTAATTTTTTTTCGATGATCATAAAGAAGCAGCAGATACTGAAAGCTGGTCTCTAGTAAGACGAACTATAAGTGAAACTCACATTATTGAATTTAACTAAAATCAAATGAGAGTTGATCAATCCTCATAAAGTGCTTGCATGCAGTCGATTCACGAAAAACTGTTGCGGGTCAAAATTACAAGACTTAAAGAAATTAAGAACAATACGTCTAATTGAAAGACAAGTCTTTATTTGAAGTACAAGGTCCGGCAAAAAAAACCTTCCGTATTTTTAGACGTTGAGGCCTACGTGCCGTTTTTAGTAACAGTTTGGTGTGCTGTTGCTGAATTTGGTGTGTTAGGTCCGTATTTCTTCGAAGATCCTTTTGTCGGACCCTGTATAAAATAAAAATATGATAGCTGGGTCCATGTTCTGTAACTCAGGCGATACGTTATCGCATCGTTAAAAAATGAAACGATTCGTTCCCCACTTATCGCCTCTGGAAAAAATTGGGTTTCTGTAACTCAATGCGATAACTTCGATTTTCGATTTGTTTGGGCTGGAAATTCCATTGGAAGGCGATAAGTAGAACTGTCAAATTGACATTTTAAAACAAGAAAAAAACAGAAAATGAAATTCAAATTGCATTTATTATTACTATTTTATTAAATTATTTAAATAGTGTATTTTTATTGAAAATGTTCGCTATTTTCATTGAAGAAGCTTACCAATGCCGCAACAAAATGCGTATAGAACGCCGCATGCTTCGAGACAGCAGGAACCTCTTCGAAATGCCCGAGGAACGTTTCCGTGAGGTATTCCGGCTGAGCCGTGATGCAGCGCTGATTTTGGTGGAGGAAATACGTCCATATTTGCCACAGGGACAAAAAATAACTTTTATCCCTATCCCCCTCCGCGTTTGCTCGGCAATCCACTTTTTTGCAACGGGATCCTACCAGAGAGACATTGGCCATGATTTTTCCGTAGCAATGAGTAGATCCATGATCTCACGGTGTCAAAAGTTCTTTAAAATAATTTGATGAACAAATGGATTAAGTTTCCAAGCATAGAAGACTACGAAGCCATTAAACGGAGGTAAGATTTTGATTGAATAAAAAATATTTGTTCGCTAAACTTACTAAATATACATATCTAAGGTTTTTTTAACAAACCTTACAATACAAAACGCATAATAAACGCATGCTGTGTTCTTCACAACTTAAGAAAAAGACACGGACTTTTAGATGATATAATCGATCCAGTCCAAGAAAATGAAGAGATTCCTAACCCGGGAACGGAACAATCAACAAGTTATCTTCGGGTGGCAACACAATACGTGACCGGCTTAGGTCAACAATTTGCCAATAAAGAATATAATCAAAATAATTTGCGTCTATACAGTTTATTTATTATTATTCTATCAATAATAAGCAATTTATGTACATTTATTTATGTTCCTTAATACTTTGTACTTACCTTTGCGACTTCGCTCATTTTTAAGTTGTATGTTGTTTTCTATAATTCCTTCCTTATCACCGCTTTTAATAAAGTGATATATTTTGACGTTTAATGTGAAAAAGTTATCGACTTTTAGAGATACAGAAACCCATTTTATAGCATTTTTCCAGTATTTCTATTCCGTTTGTTCCAGTCGATAAAGTTATCGCCTGTCAAAGTTACAGAAACCCGATTATGCGATAAAATGAGTTTTGTTTCAATTCTCACCGTTTCTCTACAAGTTTTATCGCTTCGCAAGTTACAGAACATGGGTCCTGACTTAAAGAGAACAAGGGTAACAAACATAATGCACAGGACGCCAGCTTTTGAGTAACTGGATATTGTATGATAAACGTGGCCTGTGTCATGGGCCAGGCTAATGAAGCGAGTAATTTTAACTATTGTCTCTTTAAATCATGAGAAAATATAAAAGAATTTTGTATATTTAAAAAAAAAAACAAATCTAATAGCCAATCCAAAGTAACACAAGCAGCATCCTGGGATGAAAATTTGAAAATTTTCACTCAAAATACTTATGCAAGTTTTGTTTGAATTTGAATTCCTTTATTTTCGCCTTCAGGTACCTACGTAGCCTGTTTAAAGAAAATCTTGATTATTTGTGTACATAGCTTAAGATTTTGCATTCGATTGGCAATCATGTTTATTATGATGAATGACAAACATACAAAACACACCGTAGGTACACTACATATGATATTCAAGGATACAAAAACAAAACACTGCTTTGCTCCTCGGCAGATATAATGAACACAAGATTCGAGAAAAATGTTCGTTCCTTCTGTGAGAACCTACATATAACATGCTTCTTGTTGCTCATCCTCCTAACCTACCTTCAGATGTTGTTTTATTTAAAAAAAGAAAAGAGGAACACGATGATGATTTATTCAGTGCTGAAAAAGAAAAGAAAACAATATACCTTACCGCTCTCATCTCACATCTCATCCATCTACTGTTTGTGGAATTTTAATTATGAAATTGCATAAAATTAACTTTGACAGACCTAAAACCGTTTTTCGTTGGCGGCAAGGATACGTCCTACACGAATACGAACACGACCGACACGACAAGGTACATTTTTAGTCTTCATGTCGTTTTGTCTTATTTTTATTTGTATTACCCATCATCGGATAAAGTGGTATCTTTATCTATCACCACCGTCATAGTCGTTGTTGTCATAAAGTTGAGCTAGAAGGTTTGTTTTAAGATACCTTTTCTTTCTATTCTCTTAAATATCTATGTAGGTACCATGTCGTGGTATCGTTGCAACTTGGTGTATTTTTGTTGTTGGTGTTGCAGCACTTTTAACGATTCATTAAATCTTATATTGCCAAAAGGATGCAATGAGTTCAAGGTTTAAAAAGGATGCAGAGCAGAATCATGTTTGTCTCCGCATTGAGAGCAAGTTTGAGCTACATAATCACTGCAGCAGCAACGAACTACTATATTCCACTCAGTTGTCATCGGTTGCGATGGCGGCGCCGGCGACGACGACGTCGATGGCAAACAGACTGCGAAGTGCATCTTTAAGATATCTAGTAGTGTAAGTATGATAATGTACCTACTATTATGATGTATCTACTTCACAAGGAAGTTGCAAAACAAAACAGAGAACAATTGTATAAGTGGCTAAAATTCGAAGGCCATGTCTTCGTTACAAAAACAAACAAAACCTATTTTTGGCTCGAAATGAGTAAAATTCGAAAACAGAAGAAATGCAGTTGTCATTGCAAAATCATGAATCCTTTAAAAAGGACAAGGTTATTCTGGAGTTCTATATAATTATTGAGCAGACAGGAAAATCTTCTATCTGCTTACAATTATGTTCTTGTGTATTATGTTCTCTACCAGCGAGAATTATTTGAGAGAAAATTTACTTTTTACTTCTAGTAATAAATTTCGACACCTTACTCGTCTTCAGTTTTGAATATCAAGCCGGCAACGCGCGTGTATTAGCGTCAACTTAATCTGTCGACTCCGGACTTTCTTGGCCTAAGACCGCGCTGATAAAAGCCGATCAGGTTGTTGACAATTGACTTTAGACATTCACATATTACGGCATGAAAGATTTTGAAATATAGCCCGATTGCGCTATAGTTGGTGCAGAGTCTAGAGTTTCTCCGCTTCTATTCATCGAGCACTCTCTCCTCCGACCATTTCTACCAGATAAGTTGGTGCATGATCCTAACCAAATTGTCTCCAGCTGCCTTTAAAAGCTCGGCATTTAAACTATCTGCTCCAGCGACCTTGTTAGACTTCAGTTTAGATATGTGAATTGTCTTACTTCGGTTAGTCGTCACCGTTATACGCTTTGCAAAATTGGTGGTTCTACTATGATGTTTCCACTTTCATCTTTGCAGCCTTCGGTTCGAGGATTATGTACTTGCAAATTTCACCTGCTCATAAAACTATCAAACTCTTGAAACTCGCTTCATATGCTCTCTCTTTTTCATTCTGAGAAGTCGGTATTCCTCTCGCAGAAAACTCATAGAGCTCGTGAGGAGCTCTGGTTTTCTGTGCAGCGCCGGCCGTCGCTTTGCGTGCCTGTTGTTTAGCTGCATTTGCCTACTGACAATCCTCATCAAACCAGGGGTTCCTGATTTGTGGTTGTTTGAAATCCAGAACGTCAGAGACGTCTTCTCTGATTGCATCTTGTCAAATTTTGCCACTGGTTCTTGAAACGGTTTGTTACCCGCAGACATCTTCTAAAGAGGATACTTCTGACTCGGTCAGAGAAGGGTTTGGCGATTTCTTGCGGTTCTAGCCGGTCGACGTTGTATCTTCTCCCAGAATTTCCTTAATTCGCATTGGATCTGGGAACATACCTTGCTAGCTACTTTGGCTACAATGAGGTAATAGTCCTAATCTATGTTAGGTCCTCCGTAAGTTCAGACATCCATGATGCTGAAAGCATGTCTATCGTCGATCACAACATGGTCAATCTGGTTGGCGGAATATTGATCTGGAGAACTGATAGTTCCTTCGTGGATGTTGAGGTGTGGAAAACGAGTACAGTCTACAATGACGTTTTGCCCCGCAACAAAATCGATGCGTTTGAAACCGTCATAGGAAGTTTTGTCGTGCAAGCAGTTTTTCCCGATTTTACAATTTTAATATCTTAGCTAGGACCCTGTTCATATTCTTTGCTCAAGAGTTTGAAGAATAAATCTTTGGTGTTGTCATCCGTCCTTCTTGTTGGAGCGTGTGCGTATATTAGGCTTATGTTGACGAATTTGATGTGGATGGTCATAAAGCACTAGTTGATGTTCATATGGCTCATGACCTCTTGCCTAAGTCTGATTTCAATCACAAAGCCGCATCCAACTTAGCGTTTTCTCGGTAGCAGTCACCATAGTAAATATACGTAGTTTTTCTTCCTGTTTTTGCCTGGCTCAACCCATTGCATTTATTGGATGGCGGTGTAGGGCCTCAGCTACTCGTGCTCTATTAAGGGAACTTACATTACACGTGAGTATCCGAAGTTCGTTGTCCTTTAATAGTTTGCGTGGGTTGTCGACATTAAATATGTTCGTATCTGATGCTTGTTGGTGCTTCGCAACTGGTTTTTCTTTACCTGGTGAGGAACCAGCCTTACGCACGACCTTCAACCAGAAGGACCAGGTACTTGATTTAACTCCTAGGAAAAGAGACGGCATGATCACTCCTAATAGGCCTCAGCTCCGAATATCTTGTAGTATCCCTTTAAGATGTTCAATAAGTAGTTTAACCTAATTTGAAAGTGTAGACGCCACTGTTGATTTGGATGAAAGGAGAGCTTTCTTTGTGGAAAGACCTTGCCCCTCCCCTCCCTCGTTTGCTTAACCCAACAACTTTTCACTGGGGTTGGAACCCGATCTAAAGTTGAGGTACTAGACACCCGATGTTCACAGCGAGGAGGTGGAAAGTAGGAGTTAGTAGACAGAGGTGGGTTCTTGGAAAAAAAACACATGTCTACCATTTGAATATCATATGAGAGATAATGTGTCCTGTTGAAAATTGTGGCCTATATTTCACCAACTTATAAATTTGTGATTACAAGCGTTTTTTTTTCAAAAAATGTAATTATTTGTTTTGTAGTTGTATTTTACAGAGGGAGATTTGTGAAATATGTCCTTTTTCTGTTTCACGAAAATAAAAATTTAATTGTAATTAACAAGTAACAAACCTTTTAATATAGAACTATAATTAGTAACTTTCCGTTTCACTAAAGAAATTAAATTTACAATTTGTAGAAATATGCAATGGGTAAATAGTGATCTGGCAGCACTGTTTTTAATCAAAGTCTTTAACTTTTCTTTCTTTTTTAACAAGCATCGGCAAAGAAACGAAAGCAAAAAAGTACATTTTCATTTCACAGGGTGAGTAAGAATTATGCATACATCTGTTCATATTTATTTTATTTCAAAAATATATCACTTCACATAAAAACAAAATAAAATGGGAATGGATATGCGTAAGAAACTAAAAAGGCAAACAAACGAGTTCTGTAAACTGCAAATTCTATATGCCCGGCAAAAGCTTAGTTAGGACGCATAACTCATAGCATATGCCCCACTTATTCTTTCTTTTTGTTTTTAAAAAGAGATAAAGCCAAAAGTATATAAATTTGAAAACTGGGAAATTTACTACAACACTGTTAAAACAGTTATCTCCTGTTCTTTTCTATTCTATGTATAGGTACGTAGATACATATATATTATATTGTTAGTCCTTTTACGGTGTTGCCGCATACTATAGGTAGTATACTGTGCAGCTGACACAACTTACATTTTATAACCGAAGATAATACGCTTTTAAGCATAAGGATAAATGTTATGGTTGTAGCTTTGCTCTGCCATTCTTATATTTTTCTGTTAAAATACAAAAATGTTAAAATAAAACAAAGACACACAAAAAATATTCGATTATTCTTTTGTCCATAAGAAAGTATGAAAATATCAAAATGCAGGTGTATTTCGTATTAGATAGTTTTTATATCTTCTCTTATTGTGTCCTTTTCCCGAGTCGAGTTCTACACTCCGAAGAAAAGAATGTACCATTACCTATGCTACGTACCTAGGTATTTGCCAAAATAAGCATAGAATTACCTTGTCTTATTTATTGTGGATGAAGTAATGTTTTGTTTTTTATTTTTATTTTGTATCTAGGGTATAACTGTGTATTGGAAATATGAAATGTTGTGATAACAAAAAACCATAGCTATAAGGGTTGACACATTTTTGTAATCATTGCAGTCATAAATGTTGGTTAAGTAACTCGTTTCCGAAAATATTAAATAAATAATATATACAATTGCCTGCAAATAAGGATGAATATGACATGTAAGGAAACAAACGCATAAATATTGGGATATAATAGGGTATTTGTTTGTTTGACAGGTGCCCCTTCACATCTTTATATAACTTTTGAAAAGCAAAAGTTTATAGATTCGAATGTTATAGTTAGAAATTCAAGTTGACACCCAAGAAGTGGTAAGCTTAGCTTAACATTTTTAACTACCCATAGGAAGTTTTTGTAATCGGTCCGATTTGTCGAATTGAAAATTTTGATATTAATCAACGTTTCAAAATAAAAGATTGTTATAGAAGTCTGTGCGTGCGTTTGTACGTATGTTCGTACGTCCGTACGTTTGTGACGTTCTTTTCGTCGTTCATAGCTCAAGAATCAAATAAGTTTTGTTATGCAGATAATAATGCAGAAAGATGCAAAAAAAACTTGAGTGGGTGGGTTGTTTACAATAGCAATTTAAAGAAGAGGTAAAAATTTCGGTTAACCTTAAATATCTTACGAACCAATAACGTTAGGGACTTGAATTGCATTTTACATAATATATTGTAACTTTATATCAAACAAATATATTTTTGGAAAAAAATTCAATTAACTGTTTTATTTTATGTAGCGAACAAAATTCCAAAAAAACATATTTTTCACCCCGAAAACTTTACGAACCAGAATTGATTTTATCTCCAAACTAATTTTGTGCAACGAAGAATAACGTTTTTGACATCTGTTAAAATTTTGAAAAAATCCGATTAACATTTTTTTCAACTTAAAATTATCTCAAAAATTTTAGATTATGGCCTTCAACTAATTTTATCTTATAAAAAATATTGTTTTCAACATTCGGTAAAATTTTTTGGTTTGATTGATGGTTTTTTTTTACAAAAAATAAAAACATTACCTAAAGTTTGTAAAAATTAATTTTCCACTCAAATATCTTTTCAAGGCTTTGAGATATTGGCTTTAAATTAGTTTTATTTTATACAAAAAATTGCTTTCAACCTGCGGTACAATTTAAAAAAAAATCAATTTGACAGTTTTTTTATAAAAAATAAAAAAAAAAAACAATTCTAAAACTTGGTAAAAATTTAATTTCGACACAAATATCTTTTCAAATATTAAAAATATTGGCTTCAAATAATTTTATCTCCCAACAATTATTATTTTCGACATTTTTGTTGATATAAAATTGGTTTCAACTAAAAATCTCATTAACAAAAATAGATTTTGAAATCAAACTATCATCATCATTATATGCAAAATATTGTTGGTGATTTTTAAAAATTTAAGAATAATTCAACTGTCAACTTTTTTAACAAAAAACTCAAACCTACAAACTTTTAATCAAAACAAATTTGAAAACGGGATGGGAAGTTGTCATCGTGGGTTGCACCAAAAAACTCAACTCTCAGTCTCAACTGGAATTTTGTAGCTTATGTATTATAATATCCTCTGAGGATATTCACACGAAGGCTACAAAGACGAAGGTTGAAGCATCATAGTAGAACCGCAGTCAATGCTGAGAATACGGAAGGACCACTTCTGCAACGGTGACAGCGAACCAAATTCCGCTGTCAGGCAGGATGATTCATTAAACATAGACGAAAAAAGGCAACAACCCAGTCTTCCCGACTTCGACAGAGTAAAGATTTCGATATCTAAGCCAAAATTTAACATAGCCGCTATAGCAGATGCCTTGAATGACGAGCTCTTCAAAGCAGCCGGAGATAATTTAGTTAGGAGCATGCACCAACTTATCTGTAAGATATGGTCGGAAGAAAGAATGCCCGATGAACCTCAGTATTGCTTGCCCGATTCTGAAAAAAGGAAGACCCTCTAAACTGCCCCAACTATAGAGGCATCACCTTATATCGCTTACAAAATTTTCTCTGCCGTGATATGTGAACGTCTAATGCCAAACGTCAACAACCAGATAGATCCTTAACCTTTTAAGTAGTCGGTCCAATTACTAGCATATGCTCAGCTTGATGTCATTAGGGCTTTTCTGAGTATTGAGGAAGAAGCGGCAAAAATGGTTTTAACGGGCAAATGCTATGCTATTATCAAGAAAGGGCCTACAACACTGACGTCTCGGTCAAAACGTCACTATCTACAAACGTAACTTTAAGGCATGTAAGAACTTTCTCTACCTAGGGTCCACTATGAATACAAAAAAACAAAACTAGAGCTGAGATCAAACGAAGATTTACTCTTGCTAACTGTTTTACCTTTGGGCTTAGAAAGCAATCGTGGTAAAGCACTCTCTCGGGCGACTTAAGTGTTGATATAGCATCATAATCCCCGTTCTGCTATAAGATGCAGAAGCATGCAAAATGACAAAAGCGAATTAAAGCACCTTGGGTCGTTTCGAAGAAAAGTTCTTCGTGTAATCTACGGTCCCATATGTTTAGAAGGTAAGTAGAGGAGAAGATGAAACGACGAGCGATAAAAGTCCAACAACTGAAATGCCTAGTTCACGACCCGGGAAATCTTCGAATCCACGCCTATAGGACAGCGCACTAAGGGAAGACCGCGGATCAGTTGGCACGCAAAAGTGGAAAGTGACCTCAACCAACTTGGAACGCGAAACTGGAGAAATCTAGCTGGGGATTCAGCTAGATGGCCAAGATTTTTGGGTGCGGCCATAGTTCACGCAGGACTGCAGTAAGTAAGCAAGGATATTCAATGAGGCTTTCTCTTAAAACGGTAAAGTCAGTGTATGATTCCACTGTGGTTCTAACAAGTTTTTGGATCTTTTGTGCAGGAGTTTAAACGGTGATATATAATACTTAGGGTTCGTTTTAAAATTAATAAAATTTGATTCACATAACTTTTCGCCTAGTGGATTTGGATGGTTATCTAAACGTGTGTTACAATACAAAAGTCTTCTACTTTTGAAGATACTTCATTATTTAAAATTAAATTATAAGACAGCGTTCAATCTGCAAAAACGTCAGCATGCATGCTCCTGAACGTACTGAGCTCACTCTCAACATCGACTAGTTTCTGTGTGTCGATATTCAAAACATCCTTGACAGTATCTGTTCCGAATACTTTCCTTCCTGTAATTTTATCAATCTCCTGTCTGTGTAAGATTCTTTTGAGTTTTCTTATCCAAATACGTCAAATTTTTAGAAAGTTCTTAGTAAGATCAGAAATATCGAGCCATTTTATCGTAAGCGACATTTTCAATAAAAAAGTCAACTTAATTATTAAAATTTGCTAGTAAAACATAGAGCATTGAAGCCTATTAACATGTCTTAACTTAAGCATAATTAATATCTTCCAGTATTGAATATGGGTACAAGTTGTTTCAATCTTCTGATTTGTAGTTTACGATAAAACTTATACGATTAAATGGCGGGAAGTGCTCGATATTTCTGTATGAAACGTGTTTAGAATTTCGAATATTGATGAGAACTGCGGAATAGTGGACCAATTGTATACAAAGTTGCCATTTGAATTTCTCACTGAGTCTCCTCAGGATGATGTTATTAAGTCTGTCTAATTCAACAGATAGTCTTTGTCCTGTTTTGTGGTTTTAAAAATACGTTTAGTCATACCAGAATTATTTTTAAAAATTAAGACAAGCTCAAAAGATGTCACTATGGAAAATGAGCTTGTCTAAACTTAATTTTTAATCAATAACGATAGCATCTCCCATCGTCGTCGTTGGAAAGTTTACTGTTCTTTTATTCAAATGCAAAAATTCTCTGATAATTTATAAAATCGTCAATAAATACAAATTTCACACCAAGAACAATAAGAACTAAACTAAATGTACTGCATAGTAGCTTAGTCCTATATTGTTGGGCTCCTGGGGTATAGGTCAAACTATATAAACACATTGAAATTATACAAAAAAAAAATTCTATCCTATAAAGTCCCTGGTTTCAAATTAAATTTTTATTTCAATTGAAACGATAGTAAATTTAGCTAAAGAACGTACTATAAACAATTGAATACAAAATTGATTGCCCAAAACTACAACCCACATGACCACTTTATCATAAAGTACCAATAAAAATTGTGTAAACTGCTTCAGTTAAAAACAACAATGTTAAGGTAGCTAGCCGTAGCTAACGACATATACATATGCACAAACACATACATATGAACCAAAATACCTGCCTCGTAAACTTTTAAACTTTCATGTTATACGCATCAGCATCCACTTCAAATACATACATACATGGTATACACATGTACATACATAAATAACATACAGATAAACTCACTATATGGCCCCTTAACAAAAATACTCAAAACCCTGGGTATATCTATCTCTACCTAGTATCTACCTATAGAATTTGAACCCTAACTATTATTCTGCCTCCCAATGTGAGTTCAAAAAATAATGGAAGGACAAAGGATTGAACAACATGAGTTGGAGTATCTCTATATCTACATTTTAGGTTATATCTTTTTGTTTTGTTGTTGTTGTTGTTGTAAAAATAGGGTCAAACCTATCCCAATAAAATAGTTAAACCTGTTGTTCTGTCGTGTACAAAAATGTATTCCAAAAAACGAAACTTCTATACCAATTCAACTTAACTATATGCGGAGAGCATCGAGTGAGCTTAAAAGTTAAGAGGAAGGGGATCAGTGAATAGGCGGGTTAGCTACTGCTACTACTTCATATACTTCCTTTTTTTTCTAACCGTCAACTGCGGAAATAAAAACATTCTCATTTTAGCTCAAATATAATATAATCAGAAAGGCAACCCCTATCGACCTGCTACCGCTATATAGAGATCGAAAAGTTTAGCGACTTTTAGGGCTTCACATATCCAAAGTGCGAATAGATATCCTTCCGGGATCATTCTATAAATTCTGAATATGTAAATTCTAAATTCACTATATCTACCTTCTCTTACTCCTCCCCAACTCAACATCTCCACTACCTTTACCTCTCAACCCCCCCACGACCCCCTCCTCATGATTTCCAACTGTGTTTGCATTTTCGCATTTCACCTTTGGATAAAAAAATCCAGCGTTAGCGCCAGAGCCAGTATTATAAAGACTATGTATATGTATATGTATATTGTATATAGGGTAGGTATTTCGCAGTCGTTGGATTTACCGTTATGACAGTCATATGCCCTAAAAAACTTCACATCGTAAACATAAAGTTTAAGTGGAATTTTTATTGCACAATTTCCGGTAGAATAATTAAATTTTTATGTGACTAATTTCGCCACTTTTATTGGATTGTACGAGATGATGGTGTAAGCCAAAAGAAGCGCAAACGTAAGGGATGTACCATTGGTACCAACCTATATGACACAAAAAAGGGGTTAAAGATCATTACAAGAAGAATGTTATAAAGAACAACACAAAGCCCGCCCATCATATAATCATTGTCACCCACTCAGAATCACATGCCCTTGTATTGATTAAATCCCGTGCCGTGCGTGCGTCAACCTCTAAACCTCTATCCTTACCTCTGCCCCACCTTCCACAGTTCTTCAACAATCCTTTTACCGCTCTTGATTCTCTCAGACTATAACAAATATCGTGTAACGTATCCTTCACCCTTTTTTGACGTTTTGTGCGAATGCGAATATTTGATAAGATGTTTAAATCTTTATGGCGAGCAAGCAAAACAAACTAAAACAAAACAAAAATTTATGTTTACAAGGCATATAAGGAAAAGGTCAAAACTGGGTTAGGAGTATTGCCGTCACCGAACAGTAAAAGGTGGAATAAGGAATGTTGTTTTGGTAAGTTGTAATATTATGCTAGCAAATTCCTAAGTGGCCGGATGTTGTTCAGGAAGCTCAATACCATGGAGAAGGTAGGTATATAATGTCGGGGCCTAACAATACACGAGAAGGAAATGCGACAAAAAAAAGGTATGATATTTCATATTTACGAATAAGCTTCATCTAATCGGCTAGTCGAAATTACTTATTGCACAGATTGAGCAAAAGTTCATACAAGGACGAATTAATAACTATTCATTTTTGATTTAAAAAAGCAGTAAGCCTTTCGATAATCTTCCTCACGAAGTTCAGTCTACGAGCGTCCATTAAAAGAATCCGTGCAGTAATGTTAGACACTGGTTGATTTGATGGACTTGGTTAAGTTAAAGATTTGGTAAGTGCGTTGTCACACTTTAATTACTAAATGTTTCCGATTAATTTTGAAGCTAAAGTTTACAAAAGAATTGCAGACGTGGTTACATACAAATGTTAAGTCATTTTGGTAATGTTGTGGTTCTAAGAGGTTCTTAAGCCACCACGTGACGTCAATTTGAATCACTGGGGACATCGTACAGTGGGGAAATGGTGGAAAATCACATACTTCGAAAGTAGGATTTATTTAAATTTTGCACGTGTTTCTAACAAAACATTTGTTGAAGAATCAAGCTTAGAGATTTTCGCTCAATTTTGAAAAAATATTGAAAACTGATAAAAATACGTGTAGTTTAAAATGATCCATTTACCCTAAAATTTCATTGTTTGAAACTTTTTGTTTGTAATTAGGCTGAAAACATACAGACAAACAATACGGTTCATTAGTTAAGCGAAAAAGAATTGAATAAGATTTTTCTAAAAAAAAACCTTCAACTAATTCCTCTGTTTTGCCTCTGTTGCCAGATAGGTTTTGTTGGATATTTGTATTTAGTTTTTAAAACATTTTCAACATGTAAAAGCCATTCAGAAAAGCAAAAAAAAAATAAGACAACAAACAAATTAAATCTTTTAAAATTTATTTTTGTGTGCTAAATCTGAACGTTAAGTCCGGTTTACAAAACAACCGAACATTGTTGATTAAATTGGGGTTTCAATTACTATTTGGATCCGCCAAAAAACTTTTTTTCTTTGAAAATGCTATAAAAACGTCGAGTGTATCTTCGGCTGTCTTGTACGTATAGCTGCTCTGTTGAAACCAAATGTTGCCAATATCCTCCTCTTCAATTTTTGTGAGCAAAAATTCGTTTAACAGGTTCGATGAACGATCGCCATTGACTGTCACATCCTTTCCTTGCTCATTTTCGAAAAAAAAATAGCCTAATTATGCCTGTGAACCAAAATCCGCACCAAACAGTGATTCGTTTTAGGTGTATCGACTTTTAAATATATACGTGAGGTTTTCTGTGCCCCAAATGCGACAGTTTTGACTATTTACATACCCGCCAAGATCAAAATAACCTTCATCTGAAAAAATGTTTTTTTTTTGGTAAAATCGGCATCTTCTCTAAGCGTTGTTCCCAGCATTGCTCGTACAGCGGAAGGGTAAAACTAATAATCTGTCAAATCAGACAAGAAGAAAAAAACTTATGGAATCAACATTGACGTGTAAAGTTCCAGTTAGGTCGAACTACTAAGTGAACACATAATAGAGCTACAAGGACCTGGTTCTTTAGGTAAAAGGTCGTGCGTCAGGGTGACTTCCTAACCACATAAAGAAACCCCAGTAACGAAGCACCAACAAGCCTGGGATACGGACGGATTTAGCCAGTACACGCTTTCCACAAACGAACTTGTAGTTCTCAAGATCAAATTGACCATATTGCGATCGACGCTAGACGCGCTTCCATCATCATGTACGAACTTTCCCAGGAGTTAACATCGACTCGGACCACTACCTCGTTGTAGTCAAGGTAGCACCCCGGGTTTCCCGGCATAGGTCAAAACAGGGAGATGCTAGGAGAAGAGACAACGTCGAACGGTTACAATAGCAAGAGATCCCAATTCCTTGTCCAACCGAGTAAAATAGCTCGCAGTTTTCTGCTGCCAACACAATGTATCGAGGACCAGTGGCAACGTTTCCAAGATGCAATTAGAGAAGCCACATATAATGTGCTGGGTTTCAAGCAGCCACCAACAAGGATTCGCTGGTTTGATGAGGAATGTAGGCAGGCAAATACAGCTTAACAACAGGCAAGCAAAGCGGCAATGCATAGAAGAACGACAGCTGCTCACGAGCTCTATGAACAGAAAAGGCGAGAGGAACAATGACTTCTCAGAAGGAAAAAGAGGGAGCATGAATGAAGTTCGAAAGTTTTATGAACAGGTGAAACAAAATTCGCAAGTATATAAAACTAGAAGGCTGCAAAAATGAAAGTGGAAACGTCATAGTGGAATCGCAGTCAATGCTTAGGATATGAAGGGTTCACTTCTGCAGACTGTATAACGGAATTCCGCTGTAAGGCAGGATGATCCATTCAACATAGACAATGAAAACCAACAATGCAGTCTCAGACAAGGTAAAAATTGCCATATCTACGCTAAAGTCTATCAAAACCGCTGGAGCAGATCCAACTTATTTGTAAGATACGGTCGGAAGAAAGCATGCCCTTAGGATTGTTTGCCCGATTGTAACTGCACTAACTATACAGACATCAGTCTATTTAATATCGCTTACGAAACCTTCTCTGCCGTAAGATGTGAACGTCTTGGACCCATCGTCAACAACTCGATATTTGCTTATCAGTGTGGTCTTTGACCAGGTAAGTCCACAGTCGATCAAATATTTACATTACGGCAGATTCTGGAAAAACCCAAGAACATCAAATCGACACCCACCATCCTCTCATCGATTTCAAGGCCGCATATGACAGCGTCTACAGGTACGAGCTGTATAGAGCCATGTCTAGTTTGGCATACCTGCCAAACTCGTCCGACCATAAAGGTTGGAAACAACTTAACACAATCTTTCGATCTTAAGAAAAGTTTTAGGCAAGGTAATGCGCTGTCATGCTGGAAGAGAAAAGTTCTTCGTGCATAGAAGGAGAGTGGAGGAGCAGATGGAACGACGAGTTGTACGGGCTGTCGGGTCTAGAAGGGTAAAAGTCCAACGTCTGAGATGGCTGACTCATGAAGAGGGAATTGAAACCAATGCTCCGGCCCGAAAAGTCTTGGAATCCATACCCAAAGGACAGTGCAGGACCGCTGATCAGACATCTAGATAGAAGCTGCCACCACAAATAAGTAGTATTGTTAAGGGTTTAACAATTTACTTGTTAGCAATTTTAAACATTTCTTTTCATTTTGCAGCTAATAAATTGTTAATTGTCTTTTATTAAAAAACGAAAATTGAAACATATACACTTCGCTTCAACTGAATAGACACACAAATTGTATAGGGTAAGTTGTTCATTTTTTCCTAATATTGAGCTTTAATGTATCGTTTGATGATGCTAACCGTTTGCTTTTGATGTTGAGAAAACGAATCAGAAAAAATAGTTCAAAAAGTACCGCTATTCATTTTCTTGCTCTCTTGCAAAGAGTTCCATATGGAAAAATGCAGTTTTTTTTGCGTCAACTGAATAGACACAAGATCATTCAAGGTCATTATCTTCATTGTTTTTGAGAGTTTTGAGGTGATTAGTATACTTAATCAAAAGTTGAAGTGTTCTTAGTGAAATTTATTCGTTTAATTAAAATTAAAAAAAAAAATGGGTAGATCAAAAGCTTTGAGTGGTATCGAAAGAGGTAAAATTGATTTCTTCAAAGAACAAGGACTGACCGGGCGTGCTATAGCTGCCAAAATTGATAGGAGTTTTAAGGTTGTTTATTCTTACCTAAGAAATAAAAGTTCGTACGGGAAAAACATGAAAGGAGGCAAGAAAACGGCAACAACAGCAGTTGATCGAAGAGCGATTTTGAGATGTGCTTCCAATTCGTGCGACTCTGCGGCAAAAATAAAACAAAACGCTGGTGTTACAGCAAGTGTTTCAACAGTCCGCAGAGTAATAAATAGTGCGGATCATTTAAAACGGTTAAAACTTAAAAAAAAACCACCACTAAACGATCAACGAAAAGGTATTCGTTTAGAATTTTCGAGACTCCATATGAGTTGGAAAATTGAGTGGCGCAAAGTAGTTTTTTGTGATGAAAAAAAGTTCAACTTTGATGGCCCCGATGGTTTCAATTATTACTTTCATGATGTGAGGAAAGAAAAAAGATTTTTAGAGCGGCATCATAGTCGGGAAGGTGGAGTTATGGTATGGGGAGCAGTTACCTACTATGGGACTGTTGACCTTGAATTCCAAACGTCCAAAATGACTGCAGTTACATACAAAGGAATTTTGGAAAGAAATTTTCCAAAATTTTCGGATATTTTTGGACCCACTGACTGGAATTTTCAACAGGACAACGCCCCCATCCACACGGTGCGCATTGTCAAAAGTTGGATACAGGACCAAAATATTGAATTGCTTCAATGGCCGCCATACTCACCCGACCTGAACCTTATTGAAAATGTATGGGGGTGGTTGGTACGAAAAGTGTATCAGTCTGGCCGTCAGTTTGAGGACAGAGAATCCCTTACTGCAGCTATTAAATTAGCGTGGAGTGAAATTTCGCTGGACTATTTAAAGAGCCTATATGATTCCATGCCAGACCGTATTTACGAAGTTATTAAGAATAATGGTGGCAGTACCCACTACTAGAAATAAGCAATAAAAAAATATTAAAAGAAAAACTTGTTTCATTTCATTGCATAAGATTTTATTTACAATTTCAACAGTTGTGTCTATTCAGTTGACGCAAAAAAAAACTGCGTTTTTCTATATGCAACTCTTTGCAAGAGAGTAAAACAAAAATTAGCGGTACTTTTTGAATTATTCTTTATGATTTATTTTCTCAACATCAAAAGCAAATGGTAAGCATTATCAAATTATACATTATAGCTCAATGTTAGGAAAAAATGAACAACATACCCTTTACAATTTGTGTGTCTATTCAGTTGAAGCGAAGTGTATATACGCTTAAACGGACCCATTAATTCAGATTCCCCACTGATGATTGGATCATATGAATTCAGCAAATTGTTAAAAGCTAAAGTATCCATTCCATGTTTTTAACCTTAGCAAATTGTTAGCGATAGTATAAGATGTTAAAATAGTTTAAAATTGGGTAAATCATCTTTTAATCATAGTAAATATGCTAAGATTGGCTTCATCAATTTCACTAAATCGTTTAAAATGTTGCGCTATTGACTTAAATATGATTTCGTCCTGCGCTAAATTTAGTTTAGAAATGGTACTCAAATTGTTTTTTGAAAAATAGAGTGACGGGCATTAATGGATGTTGTAAATGTTAGTCGCATCCAAGCCTCTTGATGTGAAAGTGGTCCTTTGAATGTAAATATCAAATTTTCTATCTACCTTGTATAAGAATGTTGCTTTATAACATATCTATTAATTCAAAAACCTCAAGTTTTGCCTTTATTTGTACCACCAGACAAACTTTAAGGTGAGACTTCAAGACTCTACGATGTCGGTATGTTATGTTATAAGCTTGAAATTTTTTAACTTTACTAGTTCTGAAGTAAGAAGGGGAACGAAGATCGCTTGAATTGTGTTAAAAAGAGGGTAATACCATAACTTGGCTAAGCGTTACCGTGCCCTTTGATTCAACTTCCTAAAGTATATAAATCTATAACATAATAATCGAGTACGAAGTAGCATACTTGGAAAGTAGGTATGGTTTAAAGATTGAACACAAGCGATTGCTGCAACGAAATTATTGAACTTGTTTACATTTTATTTTTTGAACTTAGAACAATAGAAAGTTCAGGAAATAATTGCTTAATGAAATGCGTTCTCCAACGCAGCAATCGAACTATACACAGAACAATACACAATTCAGAAAGAGTGAGTGATTGCGGGTGCATTTTATATTATGGAATGTGATTCTTGTGAAAGACTTAAAGTTCTTAAATTAAAATTGATAGGATAGATATTAGATGGATGTTGATGGGATATTAATTGGATTTTGTGGTTTACTTTGAAGTTTTCGGTTTTAGCACTGATTTTTTTTACTTCTTTTTCGAAATGGAAAATAAGATGGATTGAAATATTTTATTTCAAAAATAAAAATTAAAGTTAGTTGTGATAAATTACAACTTACCATCCTGTCTGTCAATTTGTCTTGCCCAAAAGTTTTAGGTTTTTGTGTTTTGTTAAAAAGATGTCAGGTAAATTATTCTCAAAAATGTTTAAATTATCACCAACATTTTGCATTTGATTAATTTTTTTTTTTCAAAATCTAATTTTTCTAACGAGAGTTTTAGTGAAAAAACAATTTTTAAGAATTTTAGTACCATTTGCGTATTTTTTTTGTAGATTTTATTTCTTTATAAAAAAAACTGACTATTGGATTTTAATAAAAAATTTTACTGATTGTCGAAAACAATATTTGCTGTAAGATAAAATAATTTTGAAGCCAACATTTTTGACTTTTGAAAAGATATTTGACTCAAGCATTAATTTAAGGCAACTTTTAGTAATGTTTTCTTTGGGTTTTTATTTTTTGTAAAAGAACTGTCAATTTGGTTTTGCTCAAAATTTTGCCAAATGTTGAGAACAATTTTTTTTATAAGATAAAACTAATTTGAAGCCAACATCTCAATTTAAGTCGAAAATCAATTTTTACCAACTTTTAGTAATGTTTTTTTTTATAAAAAACGGTCTATTCGCTTTTCCTCAAAATTTTACCACATGTCAAATACATTATTTTTCGTTGCATAAAATCTTTTTGGAGGTAAAAGGATTTGTTGTTCTTCAATTTTTTTTGATTAATAAGAAAACCTTAATTGGATTTTTTCCAAAACTATATTATAATTTAACTCAAGTCTCCAGCGTGATTGGTTCGTAAGATATTTAGTGCTAACCAAGATAGTCATTTTTTATTAAATTGCTATGGTAAAAAAAAACCACTAATTTTTTGTAAATTTTTCATACTAAAAATTAATTTTAAGAAACACATCTCTGTAAAAAGTTAGAAGAGCCCCGGAATTTTGAATTTCGAAAAAGGGGGACAGAATGTTACACCGTTAAGTTTTATTTGGACTTAATATCTTTATTTTTGAACAAGCTTGAATGAAATAATTTGATATGAGTAATTATGCTTATAAAAATATTTTTTAAATGTGTGTGTTTGTAAAGGGGGGTTGGGGATGTTTATTTGAATGTAGACTTAGTCATTTTTAATTTCATAGAGTCGGAATCTTTAAGACCTCTTTTAAAGTTTTTCAAGGGAGGGCACTAGGTTGGGGAAATATTATATTTTCGTTTCTGTGGGGTGAGGTTGGTTAGACTTGCAATATTTTTAAAATTTTTGATTTTTGAAAAAGGAGAGCTAATTTTTGCAAAATTTAAAGACATCAAAATTTGTTTTAAAAGATCGATCATCAGCGTTAATATCTGTGGCCCCGAGGCAGAGCCGCTAAAGTCTGTTTTTAACATTTTTCAGGAGAGCAGTTTGAAGTTTTAAGGAAAAGTTCGAAATTACAAATTGATTTAGAAAATTATTGGATCATCTGACAGTATTTAAACTAGCATGGATTTAAAGGTATTAAACCATTCTTTTGATCCGAAATTTAAAAACTAATCAAGCATTGAAATTAAAAGCGTGGGAAGCGAAAGAAGCAGTTTAGTTGCTTTGCCTCGAGAGAAATGTTCATACAAAATATCTTAAGTCGAGTTAATCTGTTTTTCCTTGAACTAAATTGAATTTTTAGTTCGCCAAAGTCGACTTAAGCTTATTTTTCCTAACTTAATGAGACATTTTCCTCCGCGTAACTCGACTTAAGGTGTTTTTCCATAACTACATATATTGAGTGAGATATGCATATGGCCACAAAATTTTGAGATAAGATTTTTACACGCTTGAGATCAAAGATACAATCTTGTTTTTGTATTTGAAAAGACACCAATTTATTAAAAAATATTTTACGCAATATTGAATAATAAAAATAAATATTACATCAATATAAAACCATTAAAAAATATAAAATTAACAAAACAAAAAACAACAAAGAAGCTAGAATTCATACTTTCCAATTTTTTAAATTATTAGAAAAAAGTATCAATAAATATTTAGCATTTTATTAACGTACTAAAATTGAATTGAAAATCTTTACAAATATTGAGATCATAAATAGTTTCTAAGAAAAAAAAAAGTATTAGACTTTTTAAGTTTTGCAAATAATAACAATAGTAATAGTATGGAATAAGGTAAATATAGAAAAATAGCTTTAATTTTCATCATCTTCACTTTCTAAATCAGGATGTGTGTTTAGTGCACTTGAAGTTGTGCGAAGGCTTCATTAAAACTCATAAAATTCGGAATTAATATATTGCATCAATTCCATAAGATCCTTCATTTTTTCGGCAGATATATTTGGTAATAATTTTAAGCTCGCTTAGTGAAAAAGTAGAAGATCCTCTTTTTGCCAATGTTAATATTTTGAATGGTTCTTCTGGATTCAAAGTCGTTTTATAAAATATTTTTTTGTTGTCACTGTCCACCTCACGGTGTTCCAAACAAATTTTTCCCCTTCTAAATTAGATCATTTCCAATTCAAATTGGTTTTTGAGATTTCACAAAAATTAAAAAATTCAGCTTGTTGCATTTCATATACCCTTATTTTGGAATTAATACAACCAACAAACTGGTACCAATCTCTAGGGACAATAATTTCAACATTTGACTTTTTCTTTTTCCTTTCAATTAGGGCATGACAAGAATCGCGTTCCATATGTGCACTTGTGATCAATATACTCAATTGATGAATTTTCTTTTGGAAAAAGGAGAAACATAGCTGCCACGAACGAGTTTTTATTTTGGCCAGAGCATGAATTCCTGTAAAATGTTTTTTTTTTACGATCACTTGGAGGTAACGACCTAAGAAGTTTAAAAATGCAGGAAGAAATCTCGTTCCCACCCCTACGCGCAATACCTTCGTGACACATATAGCCAGAAAAATTAGTCTCTAAATCATGTACCTTAAGATTGAAAGTCCATAGTTGCCTTTTGTAAAAACTTACGGAGTTTCTAAAAAAAGGCGTTGGCAGACATTGCTGTAAGTCAAATATAATATCTTTTTGTCTTTATCGTCTTGAACAACTTTAATTTTAGATATAAATGTATCACAATTTGAACAGATGGCTAATTTAGGCTCTTTAAACTTAAGATTCATTGTTTAGAATATTTCAGCATATTTGGTCTTGCTCACAGGGCTAGCTACTTCTTCTTTATACATGCGGTGCATTGTTCCCATTAATATATTTTTGGGATGTATCCCTACGGCTATAGTGGCTTTCATATGCCGGACATTTTTGTATGTTCCGCTTTATTTCTTCTTCTTTCTCTTGACTAGTTTTGTTGGGAGGAGTTCTTTTTCCACGACAATTTTTTGAAATGGCAAAGTCGGACATGACAGTTTTTTTACAAATTACACTACTAATAAAAATTTCAGTCTCATCAAAGCACTATGTAAAATGTTTTCGACAAATTTTAGAACGTTTGCCAGCACGCCCCAAAAAATATAAAACGGTATTTTGACGATTACGTTTTCGTTCAGTTTAATTTGTCCGTGTATCACTTTTTTTTGTCAAAAACTAGCAGGTTTCCAATATATAGAATACGTTGGTCATAAGATCTGCTTAATTACTCCAGAAGTAGATTCATAAGCTTTTCCAACATTTCTGGATATCTGTCGGCAAAGTCTTTTATTTTCACGTTTCGATTCTTTTAGGACAGATGGCGGTTGGGTTGGGATATTTTCAACCTCTACATCATCGGTGAATGAATCATGAGAAGTAATTTGAAAATCGGGATCTTTGAAGAAATCATCAGAATTTTCCCATTCTCGAAGATCATCGCAGTTAATACAGACATTTCCTAGTCTTTGTTTCTGGCTGTTGCCAAATATTGGTCTTCATGTGTAATAGTTAAATACTAAGATATAGTAACTTTTGAATACAAAAAAAATTGGATTCTTACTGTTAAAAAACATCTCATATCGATGTCAAATCTATTCATTGAAGATTTTGTTTCGAATTCGTTGTATGGAATTGATTGAAAATAATAATCTGATTCAATTGTTTCATTTGAATAATCATACGATGAATATTTTAGTGGCTATTGGTTTAGCGATATTTCATTATTATGTTCGTTAAGAGATTCAACAGGATGTGTAGTCAAATTTAGATTTTTCATGATCAATATTTCCTTAGGGAATAATGACTAAACTCATCTTAAGACACGACAAATTTATCTATCTCTCGGAGAATAACAGCTAAAGTTGAGTTAAGTTGTTTTTCTCCAAATAGAAATTTAAAAAATACTACAATTTCATTGAGGAAGAACAACTAAACTCGACTTAAGCGGTTTTTTCCCAACACAAAAGTAGACCAAAATCTATAGTTTTCCCGTGGAAAAACAACTTCAATTGAGTTTAGTCATTATTCCTTGAGAAAAATTGAAAACAATTTGATCTTAAGTCAACTTTAAATAATATGTAAGGACTTTTCCCAATTTTGTTTGAGTTTAGTTGTTTTGCCTTGAGGAGGATGTACAAAACTGACTTTAGTGGTTTTGTTTTTGTAAAATTGTGGCTACATTTTTTATGATAAAAATGTAAAAGAAAAATACAAAATAGGTTTGCACGCGCTGAATCTAATGGTATCAAAAACTCAATTTTGACTTAAGTCGACTTTAGCGGTTCTGCCTCCTGGCCACAGACATTATAAGCCAAGTTTTGGTTGCTGTACATGTGATTAATCACATTCAATTAAAACGAGGATACGTATTTTGCATTTTTGAAAACAAAAATCGGGGGCAATATCTTTTAAAATAATATGCATTTCACAACTCTTATTTTTTGGAACAATGATAAGAACACTTTTTTGAATAAAAAGTTGGAATTTCGAACTTTTGACCACCATTTAAAATTTTGATCATAGAGGTCCAAAAATTCGGAATAGTGTTCAGAACAACTAGCAAAAACCTTCGTTTTCGAGGTCTAAAACCCCCTTTTTTGGTATTTTTCAAAAAAAAACTTTGGAACTATGCGGAACAAACCGGGAACAACTTGAAACAACCTGGAACAATTTTCCAAAATGGGAAAATCGAAAAAAGGGGGGCTAACTTCACGCACTGAAAACAATCCTATTTAAGGTCTTAAATTATTTTAAATTTAAGCTCATCCATCGAGATAGATACTTTTACATTAATATTTATATTCAAAAGAATATTCCCCCAAATCAGTAGGTTAGACTTGTGTCCCAGTGCGTCTGTTCTAATTTCTTCTAACTAACCTACATTTTACATAGTTAACCAATCAAGCTGTCATTATACCTGTCAAACTTATTGGAAATCCTTCCAAAACAACACACAAAACTATTAACTTGCTGCAGGGTATACGAAACGCCACACCATCCACACATAAATATATGTATGAGATTTAGGATGCATAACACACAGATATTTGTATGAATGTATATGCAAAACATTTCCATGTGATGCCTTTTCATGAGTAAATTAACTTTTATGCATTTGCCCAGGCCCACTTTACGCTCTCACGCTTTCGACCTTCCAAAAACAAAACCGTGTACCTGATGCAAAAAGTTCCTAAGGTCTTGTATATGTATACATATTCAAATCATATACGTTACCGTTATCAATGTAACCTACAGTACATAGTTTTAGTGCTAATAGTTAACTATAAGGTAAGTTACGGCTCATATTTTTTTTACTATCGGGAAAACATATACCTAGCTATATGGGAAGCGTATATCCTTTTTGTGCACATCCATACTTAGATACGTGATATTGGCTTGAAGCATTAGTTTGCTTGTTGATTGGATATAGTAGTTTGAACGGATAAATAAAACTCGTCATCGGGATGACACATGTGGGATTTTGATGTTTCATTGCAGCAATGCAGCTAGAACGTCACGATATAACTCTCTAGTCTCTATGGGCGCGGCGGATATGTACCTACACATCCGGTAAAAGAAAGACAGGCATAAAAAAATAAATCCTAGATACGAGTAGTATATCCCGATTTTCTACGACACGACGACTTTTCGTGTATTTTTTATTTTGTTTTTCTGTTATTAATCCCATTTGATAAAATGTCATCAGCGTTTTGTGGAACTGTGTTTGCACACACCATGCCTTTTCAACTGATGCCCGATTTCGGTTCCTTACTTTATTTGTATGTTTATTTCCATTGGAATTGCAAAAGAACTTTAAATGTGTGATATTGTCGTAAGAATTTGCTTTTTTGACTTTTGTTTCCTTTTTGTTGCCCTAACAATAAAAAATAAAGGCAAGAAAATGATGTGACAACTGACATCCTAATTTTGTTTCAAAAAATGGAGCATTGAATACAAGAACATTTTATTATTAAGATAAAAAGCTGGATTGCGACTAATACCGATAACTTAACATTGGTACCCTTTAAAATAATTATTTATTTATAAAAAGCCAAAATGCAATCTAATGAGCTTCGAACGAAAGAAATTATTGAAGTTTAATTTGTTTTAAATCTTTCTAACATATTTTAATATCTCTAACTGAGATATGGCCAACGAGTAAGCTATCCCGAATGTACGTACGTAAGCACGCAAGAACAGATTTTTCTCAAGAAAAAAGATTCTAGTGACCTTCAAACTTTGAAATATTAAAAGTTTTAGTTTAACAAATCAAACAGAATAAACCACAATATCTGTCAATAAGATTGTGACTTTTATAAAGGAAAGAGTCATCCTACGTTCGGAGGCCAAAGAATGGGGAGAGACCATTCTTATCTTAAAAATGTGAACTTATGATCTACAATTTTAGAAGGAACCAAGGAAATAGCCTAAAAAAAAATGTTACAACATTTGATACCAAAAGAATTCCCGAGATGGAATCGACAGTGGCGTCTACAGTTCTAATAAGACTAAAATACTAAGTGAACACTTCTTCGACTTATTCGGAGCCCAGGTATATAAGGAGATGTTTATCCGGTTCCCCGGCCTTTGAGTTATACTAAGGATCTGGCCTTCCAGGTTTCGGGTTGTTCCGTCGGGGTGACTTCTTGACCACATAAGAATATCCCAGTTGCAAAACACCTACAAGCCTCAGATACGGACGGATTTACTGTTCACAACCTACGCAAACGAATTAAGGACAACGAACTTTGGATATGCACGTGGAATTGTATGTCCCTTAACAGACTACGTGTAGCCGAAGAATTAGCGGAGGCCCTAGACTGCTATAAAGCAGACATCACCACCATCCAGGAAATACGATGGGATGACGGCCAAGAAGAGGATACAAAACTGCGTTATTTACTATGGTGACTGCTACCGAGAAACCCAACAGCGCTTATTTGGATGCGGCTTTATCAATGGAGCCAGACTTGGACAGATCTTGAGCTATAGGTGCATCAACCTGCGCCTCATGGCCATCCACATCAAATTCGGCAACATTAGCTTGATATGCGTGCACAGCCCCACAGAAGAGAAGGATGGCAACACTAAAGATATGTTCATCAAGCTCTTAGACAAAACAAAACATATGAGCAGTGTCCTAGCTATGATATTAAAATTGGCCTGGGTGAAAAAGGGAAGGGAAGACATCTTTGGTGGAATAATCGGGAAAAACAGCTTTCACGAAACAATTCCGACAACGGATTCAGGCTCATAGATTTTGCTGGGGGGCTAAACCTCATGGTATGCAATACGCGTTTCCAATACATCAACATCCACAAAGGAACTTGGAGTTCTCCTGATCAATCTACTGTCAACAGATTGACCATATTGCGATCGACTCCAGACACTCTTTCAGCATCATGCATGTCCGAACTTTCCGACGAGCTAACATCGATTTGGACCACTACCTCGTGTTAGCTATCACTTAGGGTTTCCAGACCCAAGACAAAACAGGGAGATGGTACAACGTCGAACGGCTACAATCGCAAGAGATCACCAAATCCTTCTCCATCGATACAAGTAACCTCTCTCAAAGTTCTCTGTCACCATCACAATGTATCGGAATCGTATCAGAGAAGCCGCTGATGAGCTGGGTTTCAAGCAACTACTAACAAGGAACCCCTGGTTTGATGAGGAATGTCGGCAGGCAATTGCAGCCAAACAACAGGCACGCAAAGTCGTGCTGCATAAAAGGACAAGAGTTGCTCATGAGCTCTATGAGCAGAAGAGGCGAGAGGAACACCGACTTCCCAGAAAGAAAAAGTGAGAGGTTTAAAAGCAGGAATGAAGTTCGAAAGTTTTATGAACAGGTGAAACGAATTCACAAGTACATAAACCTAGAACCAAAGTCTGCAAAGACGAAAGTGAAAACATCATAGTGGAACCGCAGTCAATGCTGAGGATATGGAAGGACAACTTCAGCAGACTATATAACGGCGACGACGAACCGAATTCCCCTGTAAGGCAGGATGATCTATTTAACATAGACGACGAAAGCCAACAATCCGGTCCTCCCGACTTAGACAAAGTAAAGATTTCCATATCTAAGATGAAGTCTAATAAAGCCTCTAGAGCGGATGCCTTGAATGCCAAGGTGGAGATAATTTAGTTATCAGCATGCAACAACTTATTTGCAAGATATGGTCGGAAGAAAGCATGCCCGATGAAAAAAAAACCTCAATATTGTTTGCCCGATCCTGAAAAAAGAGACCTTATACACTGCACCAACTATAGAGGAATCAGTCTACTTAACATCATTTACAAAATCTTCTTTTCCGTAATATGTAAACGTCTAAAGCCCATCGTCAACAACCTGATAGGTCCTTATCAGTGTGGTCTTAGACCAGAAAAGTCCACAGTCATTCAAATGTTTCCATTGTGGCAGATGCTGGGAAAAACCCAAGAACATCAAATTGTTACCCACCATCTATTCATCGATTTCAAGGTCGCATATGACAGCATCTACTTTTCGATGTTAAAAAAGGTTTTAGATAAGGTGATGCGCTGTCATGCGATTTTTTTAACATCGTCACAGAGGCACTATCTTTCAAAAGTCTGTCCAATTACTAGCATATGCTGATGCCAATAGGGCTCTTGTGAGTATTAAGGCAGAGGTAGAAAAAATGGGTTTAACGGTTAATGAGGGCAAAACAAAGTACATGCTGTCGTCAAGAAAGGACCTTCATCACCGACGACGTCTTGGTCAAAACGTTAGCTGTTGAATAACCACAAAACTTATAACAACTAGTTGTGAATTTGATAGCGATAGTTTCAGATTTTCTTGTAACTTAATGGCCAGAATCCGTCCATGACTCCCGTAGATTTGAAAAACTCTTTCTGTATTTATTTTAGTCATATGGTTAAATATTCGTCAGAAATACTTCTAGTAGATGAAGGTTATAGCATTACTCCATGGCTAATGACACCGTTCAAACAAACAAGTAATGAAATAGAACTTTATTTCAATGCCGTTTTGACAAAAGAAAGAGTTATTATAGAACAAAGATTTTCCCATTTTGCAATAAACCAAGAAAAGAGCTTGGATATCGATCTCAATTCCAAGAAAAACAGCTGTTAAGCTTGGACTCACTTTTTTCATACAAAGCTGAGTTTGAGCTCCGCTCTGCTCCATAGATCTCACAGGCCAATTCAAGCTCGTCAGCTCAGAGGCTGAGCTCTTGTTCACCTTTTACAATATGACCCAAGTTCTTAAAGTTATCGAGGACATAATAGCTACAAATCGGATGATATCTGTTTATTGTAAATGGCATACTTTCCTTTTTACTTTCCTTTTTACAGTAAAATAAACATTTATTTCTCTAAAAATAATATTGTTTTTTTTTTTTATTTAATATCAAAACGGAATCGGACTTCGAAATACATTTCTTAAGCATGTTTTTTTCTGGTACTAGTATTAAGCGCTGATTCTCAATATTTAACTATGATGAACAACAGCTTACGCTCTTTTGAAAATTCAAGCTAAATTACTTTGTTCTCCAAAAGCTAACCAAAACCTTAAACTTTCAAAATCATAAACATCAAAATCAAATACCAAAATGTGGTTGTTTCACAATTTTAATCTTTTTTTTAAACCTTAAGAAATCATCCTTAAAAATTAATTTTCAAATACAAGAAAAAGCAGACAAAAAAAGTCGTACATAGGAATTAAACATCTTTAAAGTCACCTAGGTAATCAGAGCTTAAGTTATTATTTTAACTACCACCAAATACAATTTTGTTCCTGTGAATGTCGTACACTCACCGTTAGTTAATGGACAAAATATGGAATCATAAACTGTGTTCGTACATATACAAACAATCGAATAAAACTCAAAATATTGAGAGAAGGTAAGGTACTTACTTGTATATGATGCAACGATGTGCATAGCGCAGTATATTCATATTATATTGTAGCGTGTTGTAGGTAATACACGCACTCAGAGAGAATGTATACGATTGAATATTTATAGCGACAAAATGAATGTCAATTTAATATTTTATTGCCATTTAATTACAGCGAATGTTGTTATATGGAAATTTCCTCAAAAGTTTACGAAGTGAAAATTTCAATAAATCGCCAGCGGCAGGTTCGGACCCTACCAATAGTCCATAGTCCAAATGGAACCCAAGTAGAGTACGACTTCATGCGAATTGGCTTAAATTAAAATTAAAAATAAAAAGATAAAACAAAAAATAAACATCACGAACTTTATGTAGAACTACCTACTCGCAGTGTCAATAAATCGTTGTAATCGGTTTTTAAATATCGCTACAAGTGAATTAACAACAACTGAATCTTTTCCGTTTTCACAAACATCACCACACCATATCATCGACCATTTGCACATCCATCCACACATACAAGTGTATATGAATGTTCCTACACCTACAGCTCCTGTACGGTACCTAGGACCTACTGTATGCCATGGACGGCGGTAAATGGTAAAGTGCAGTTTAAAACTCGATTATAATGTTTAAATTTAGTTTTGATCTGGCATATTACGAAACATTTTGTTTTCGTTTTCGTGTTGTTTTTCTTTTTTTTTTTAATTTTTTATTTTTATTTTATATTTTTGTTTTAATTTTATTTTTTTAAATTAAATTTTGTGACACAGGATGGTAGAAGGAAATGGATTTTTTGTATCATATTTCTTCTGATGTTATGGACAAATTGATAAATGAATTGATGGTAATAGATTGGATCTTTTGAAAGGTTCAATTGATCGGAATTAAATTAAATGATACGGTAGTGTTTGTTTGTGTTTTTTTTGTATATTAAGTTAGTAATGGTTAGCCAAATATAGGCACGTTAATTTTGGAAAACATTAATTTTAACTCTCCAAGCATCGAAGTTGGAGATATTTTGCATGCTTTATTTGGAACTTATTAAAGATAATCAATCTTATCTATAACACTTTGAAATTTGTTTCCAGAATGTCCAAAGTTAGCTTATAGCAAGTGTCAAACACTTCAGAAGTCCGTGCGTTAGTTTTTAAAAAGAAAATAATTATAGCATATTAAACGCGCAAAAAAACTATCAATTCGATTTTTTTCAAAATTCTACTAAATGTTAACAACAATATTTTTTAAAAGATAAAAGTAGTTAAAAGCCAATATCTACAATTTTTGAAAAGATATTTGAGTCGAAAATCAATTTTTACCAACTTTTATAAATTTTTTTTAAGGTTTTTATTTTTTGTGAAAAAACTGTCAATTCGATTTTTCTCAACATCTTTCAGAATGCTTAAAACAATATTTCTTATAAGATAAAATAAGGTTGAAGTCTAACTTTCAAGTTTTTGAAAAGATATTTGAATCCATATTCAATTTTTACCAACTTTTGTAAATTTTTGTTCGGTTTTTAATTTTTTATAAAAAACTGTCAATTCGATTTTGTTCAAAATTTTACTGAATGTTGACAACAATATTTTTTGAAATATAAAAGTAAATTAAAGCCAATTTTTCAAAGTTTTGAAAAGATAGTTGAGTCGAAAATCAATTTTTACCAACTTTTATTAATTTTTTTTAGGTTTTTGTTTATTGTAAAAAAACTGTCAATTCGATTTTTCTCAAAATTTTACTGAATGTTAAAAACAATATGTCTTACAAGATAAAATAAGCTTGAAGCCTAAATTTCAAGTTTTTGAAAAGATATTTGAATCGATATTTAATTTTTAGGAACTTTGAGTAATGTTTTTTTTAGATTTTTATTTTTTATAAAAAAAACTGTCAATTCGATTTTTCTCAAAATTTTATCAGTTTTTTAAAACATTATTCTCCGTTGCTCAAAATTGTTTTGGAGATGAAATCATATGTTAGTCGTTAAATTTAGGAGGTGACAAATTTTTGTTTTCAGTTTTTTTGATTTAGAAAAGAAACCGTTAGATAGATTCAAGTCTCTAGCATTTTTGGTTCGTAAGATATTAAGGGTTAACCAAAATTTTCACCTTTTTTCTAAACTGCTATGGTAAAAACACCACCCACGCAATTTTCCTGAGAGCCCTTTCTGCATCTTTCTGCCTTATTATCTGTATAACAAAATTTATTTGAAGTCGATATCTCTTCTGGTTCTTGAGCTATGGACGACGAAAAAAATGTCGCGAACGTACGGACATACGGACGTACAGACGTACGGACGTACGAACGTACGTACAAAAGCACGCACAGACATCTTTCTAAAAATCTTTTATTTCGACTCTAGGGACCTTGAAACGTCGAGAAATGTCAAAATTTTCAATTTGACATATCGGACCCATTACAATAACTTCCTATGGGAAGTTAATAAGGCAATTTTTTTCTTTTATACTATAGCACATGTTGATTAAATATTATTCAATATTTTTTTGTTGTTTGCATTTTTTATGGAAAAATTAGCGGAATTGTTTAGAGCAATAAATGTTGGTCAAGGTCAAGGCTCCGCTGTAAACGCAGAAAACAACACCAGCGCTGAGATCAAACGCAGAATAACTCTTGCTAACCGCTGTTTCTTTGGACTAAGAAAGCAATTGAGTGGTAAAGTCCTCTCTCAAAGGACCAAAGTGTTGCTATATAAGACCCTTATCATCCCCGTCCTGCTATACGGTGCAGAAGCATGGACCATGACAAAAGCGGATGAAAGCACCTTGGGTCGCTTCGAAAGAAAAGTTCTTCGTGTGATCTACGGTCCCGTATGCATCGAAGGGGATTGGAGGAGAAGATGGAACGACGAACTGTACGGGCTGTACAGCGACGTAGACTTAGCCAGAAGAGTAAAAGTCCAACGACTAAGATGGCTGGGTCACGTAGAGCGCATAGAAACCAATGCTCCGGCCCGGAAAGTCTTCAAATCCGCACCCACAGGACAGCGCAGTAGAGGAAGACCGCGGATCAGGTGGCGCGCACAAGTGGAAGGTGACCTCACCCAGCTTGGAGCGCGAAACTGGAGACATCTAGCTAGGGACCGAGCTAGATGGAGAAGTTTTTTGGGTGAGACCCTAGTTCACACAGGACTGTAGCGCCACCTTAAGTAAGTAAGTAAGTAAGCTTTGAAGTTATTTGTGGTTTTAGGGAAAAAACACCTATTTTAAAGGAATTTTTTCACTTAAGTGAGGCTTGTGAAAAAAGATTAACAAATTTTTAAAGAACTTTGAATGAAAATTAGGTACATAAACAATGGTATTCATTATTCTTTTTTTGAACAATTCTTTAGAACAGTCAAGTTCAATTACATCGGCATATTTGTTAAAAAATTGGCACGCTTTAGTAACCGGTTCATTTAATCCGTAATTTGTCGAATGATGTGTGATGAAGAAAAATTGATTAGCCCTTGGGCACAATCAATGTGCCCTCTTATTACATCTCTAGCAAGTGCAATCGAGAAATAAATTCTCCAAGTTTCTACAGGTTTTATATCAATTAACGCTCACCGATCTTTATAAGTTGGTAAGGGCATAGTCCATTCAAGTTTACGAAGAGAATATTTTGTGAATCTTTTTTGAATTCTTTCAATTCTATTAGAAGCATTTTTGTAGTAAGGAGACCAAACTACACAGCAGTATTCCAAAATTGGACGAACAAAGCTGACAAAAAGTGATTTAACAGTATAAGGACACTTAAACTCATAAGAATTTCTAAACAAAAATCCAAGCATAGAATTGCCTCTAGATACAATATAGTCAACATGCATTCTGAAATCAAGTCTGCAATCAAAAATAACTCCTAAATCCTTGTGATTGGAAACTCTTCGAAGTACGTTCTCGGATATAGAGTAGTTAAAGACTACCGGACTATAACATCTTGTAAATGTCATTATACAACATTTTTGATATTTAAGTCAAGGTCATTAAACATACACCATTTTGATATACAAGTTAAGTCTTTTTGAAGTTGCATACATTCAGAGAGCGAATTTACTGATCGATATAGCTTAAAATCATCAGCAAAAGACAGGCAACTTGATTTTAAAACAACATTAGGTAAATCGTTAACAAAAAGTAAAAACAAGAGAGGGCCCAGATGACTACCTTGGGGTACTCCTGAATAATTAAAAATTAATTCCGATTTAATTCGACCAACTCTAACTGCTTGCACTCTGTTTTCTACATAGCTTTTAACCCAATTTAACATCTGAGAGTGAAAACCCAAATATCTAAGCTTTAGCAAAAGAATTTTATGGTTAACTCTATCGAATGCCTTTGAGAAGTCAATGTATATAACATCTACTTGGCTTCGTTTCTCAATTGCATTGATACAATAGTTCGTTAATAATGTGAGATTTGTTGCTGTGGATTTTCCACTGACAAAACCATGTTGATAGGGTGAGATATGTGCTTTAACAGCATCATACATTTTGGTTTTAACCAAGGATTCAAAAACTGTGGGAATCAATTGGAGCTTTGTAATCGGTCTATAATTTTCGATTGATTGCTTAGAGCCAGATTTAAAGATTGGTGTGATGAAAGAAAGTTTCCCAGAATCGAGGAAAACCCCGTTTGAAAGAAACTGATTGAAAATTATTTGGAGTGGTTTCGATAAGTTGTACTTACAATTTTTAATGAAGATTTCAGGAATATTATCCAGTGGGAGACTAAGACTATTATCCAATTTATCAAGCGCCGACAGAATTTCTTCTTCTGATAGAGATATGATACCGACATCCGTTATAGCAGGGATTTCATAGTTTACTTTAGAGTAAGCTGAGTTTAATATGAAATTCGACTGAAAAAATGAAGCAAAAAAATTACATATATTATTCAGATCACTACTACCAATGCCTTTATAAGTCATATAAGTAGGTATACCAAGGGATTTCCTCTTAGAATTTCAATACCGCCAAAAGCAATTAGAATTAGTTTTAATGTTTTTTTTTGTTTATACAAGAATTTTTGCATTTTTTAGCCTTGTTAAACCTTTAGTGAACTAAACAGGCTTATTATTTTTCTTCATTCGCTTAATAGGTATGAAGGAAGAAAAAGCTTTGTAAATTATTTTTAGCAAAGTCTTATAATTTCTTTCGACGTCCTGGAAACACAAGATCGAACTCCAATCTACATTATTTAAAAAATGATTTATGCTGATGTAATCGGCCTTACTAAAATCGTATTTATAATCCACTTGAAGATTAGAACAATGCGTATTTTTAAAATTGATACACTTTAACTCTAAACGCAATGCTTTATGATGTATACTATTATTCAGTAGAGGAAAGTTCTCTTCAAATAAGCACATTTCAAGGTCTTCTTGGACAAAAATAAAATCTAAGATTCTACCAATAGAGTTTGCAATATTATTCGTTTGAATACAATTTAAGGATGACATACGAGTGGTATCTAATACAAAGGTTTCGATTTCGTTTACAATATTATATGGGATAAGACCTTTATGATCCTCAGAGAAAATCCAATAAACAGTACTCAAATTTAAATCACCTAAGACTACTATGTAAGATTTACTATCTAATGTACTTTCAATGTCTTCAATATTGTTTACATGCGCATAATGAATGTCAATGTTTTATTTTGGAGGAATATAAGAAACAAAATAATAAATACTTAATTCACTAAAGTTGTGAGTGAATCTTTTAGCCTCCAATTCATTTGAAGAGCTGATATTCGCTGCGGAAGTTTCCAAACATTCCTCTTGTATTAGATTTGACTCTTGTTACATGGAAAAAACATTACGACTTAAAGAAACGTTAGCACTATACTTGGATCTTGATCTTTCCGAAAACATATAATATATTGTGACCTGTAGTTAACGATTTTCATAGGTATTTATTTCCTAGTTTATATAAGTTTAGAAATATCAAAAAGCAAATGCGTCCGAAAAGAAGAGAAGTTTCGGAAACTACTGCGTCTGTTGACCTTCAGGAACTTCTCGAAAAAAGTTGTTGAAAGTATAATTGCCGATATTTCTGAAGTAAAGGGCGACAGACATGCCATTCTTGCATGTAAATGGGGCCTTGACGGAAGTTCCGGCCATTGCCAATATAAACAAGTTTTTTTCCGATTCGAAAAACACGGATGAGTACTTTTTTTGATAGCATTATCACCTTTAAAATTTGTTGAAGAAAGTACCGGTGTAGAGTTATGGAAAAATCTTTGATGTTTTTCTTCTATATTTTGCCGTCCGATTAAGTTCATGTTCATTAAGGAATGCCCAGAACTTGTGAGAAATGAGGAAACCAAAATGAAATCTCAGATCGGTAAATTTGTTTATAATTAGTTTTTCAGTAGAAAAATTATTTTTTTTTAGAACAACTTTCTGTCAAGACCATAACCAAAAACGGCTGCAGTTTAAACATTTATAAGTTGATATTTTCAATGGTTAATGGGAACATTTTATCAAACATATATTGTGCATCAACATGTTTTCTTTGTGGAGCAACTTCTAAGGAAATGAATTTGGTGCAAGTGCATGAAAAACCGGTAATTGAAGAAAAATTCTGATTTCGTTTATCTACTTTTCATTCATGATGAAAGAAAAAAAACAAATTCAAACCATGTTTAAAACAGAATTGGGTCTTAATGTCGACAAGCTTAAGCCTGGTTTCGGGTCGACAAATGATGGCAATGCAGCAAGGAGATTTTTCAAGAAATCACAGTTAACGGCGAAAATTACAGGAATAGATGAGCAGCTTATATACACATTTTCAATAGTCGTGAGAGTTTTGGCTTTATGACTAACTATTAATGTAAGTCAATTCTTTGTAATACTTGATGAAGTAAGGGAATTATATTTAGAGCTTTACATTTGGTACTACATGCCAATAAGTGTGCATACACTTTTAATTCATGGGCCAGACATTATATCGTCTTTCGAAATAACAATTGGTTTACTGTCCGAAGAAGCGCTTGAAGCAACTCATAAGGAATTCTGAAAAAATCGGCTTGTTCACACAAGAAAGTCATCCCGTGTTAACACTAACTAAGGCGTTTTGACAATCCTGCTTCTCAGGTACGATCCTTTAATTTCTAATGTTAGAATAAAAGAACAGAGTAAGGAATATCAAGAAAAAATTACTACAAACAAGCGAATGCATTGATACTTCTTCGCCTTCTTTTAATTTATATATTTTTTTTGAACAATGTATGTTGTAACAAAATCTTTAAAAGTGGCCGTGTCAGTGGGTGGACATGACTGTTTTTGTGCTTCCAAACTTAGCTACAAAAAGAAATCTCTAATTTTTAATCAAATTGTTCAAGTCGACCTTGAGATATAATCGATATTCAGAAGTGGGCGTGAATAAATTTTGGAGAAACACATTATTTTATTGCATTTAAAACAATTTTGCTAATAAAAATCAACTTTACTACGGAAAATAGAATTTTGGCCACTTTCCCCATACGATCGACGAACTGTGAATTGTTTTGAACAATGATTTAAATCCCACTTTATTATTATAATTTATTGAAAATGTTGATCAAAGATTTTAAGGGAGATGTCTAAATAATGTGCGGGTACGTTCAGTGTCCGTCAGCTTTATCTCAAGAACCAGTAAAGACATTGACAGTGTTGGTAAAAATAAAAGCAACTTTAATTCCCTCGATTATTAAAAAATTATCAAACAAATTTAGGATTTTATTATTGTATACCTTTTTTTTAAATTAATTTATTTAAATTAATATTTACAGTTTCTAATGGAAAATAAAATATGATTGCTTTTGTAATAGTTCATTTCCTAGCACAATAAGGACAATTAGTTTAATATTAGGCCGGTCAAAACAAAAGCAACTTTAAAAAAATACATATATTTTGTTTAGTCTTACTAAAATATTGCTAGTATTTGGTAGCAAGTTCCGTGTTTTTAACCACTTCTGCACATCTTCGACGAATGGAGTTAATTAAATTGCTTATAATGTCGTTTGGGATCGTTTTTATGTTTGTAATAAGTCCTTACAATTCGTCAATCTGCAAATTTTGTATAGATTTTTTTTAGGGTTGAGATCTGGTTACTGTTTCCGGCGATTGTAACACGTCAATACGGTTTTATTGAAACCACTTTTAAGCCGTAATATGAGACATTGAGAACAGAAGTGGTGTAACCCCAAATTGCAATAATTGAGAAAATAGGGGTTTAAAAAAATTAAAGAAAAACATTTGTTTGTTATTGGTTTCCTATTTAAAATATTGGCTAATAAATTTCAGCTATTAAATATCTGGTGGAATATCTCTTATTTTAGATCTTAATCTTGAAATATGTGATTTACCGGATTTTATGCGTCTTACACCACTTCTGCTTTCTGGATACAGAAATAATTTAAACAAAAATAAGGCATTCCCTTTTGGAAACAGCAATTCGAGATCTGTGATTAATGCAGATGTTTTTTTTTAATATCACAGTTTCAAAAACCATGTCTTCGTTATTATAGTACTTCTTGTAAGAAATATAGAAGGGGGTCTCTTTCAAAACTTGCAGCCATTGAATCTTATGCCATTCCACTTTCACTTTAATAACTTCAATCTTTCGATTAGTTTTATTTTTTTCCAATTTTTTCGTCAAAAACATCACAAATCCATCCATAACAATAATTTTAAATGGATATTTCTTTCTTGCCGCTGCTATAATCCTATACCAGTCCATAGGGCCAAAAATGCCTTGAAATACTTTTTTTGTTTTTCGATAAGACCAAAGTCTTGATTGCAAAGTAAGTAAGAGTGGCCCCTCAATAGAAATTTGTGATCAATTTTATATACAAGTATGTAATTAAATTTGAGGTACTCACAAAATTTTTAATATAATGCAGCTGCCAATTTCTTGGGGACCGCTTGATCCAACCGACTCATCCCAAATATACATGTAAGCTTTGTTCTTTACCATGTCATGGATATCTAGACAATATGTACAAAGTTGGCTCTTATAATAGCACACATCCGATGAAATGACTGGAGTTGGCAAGGTTTTCATAAGATCAAATGCAATTACGGAAGTGTCATTAGATTCCTTTTCTTTTTCGCGTCATCTCTCATGTCAATTCTAGCCGTATCCGGTTTTCTAAGATGCAATTCATGTTCAATATTTGAGGCATCTCGTAATCAGTCGTAAACCTAAGCTTATTGTTAAGAAAGTCACATTTCTGGCAAAAATGTTTAATTGGAGCGTGAAATGATAGGTTGAAATCATAATCAAAAGTCTTTCGGAAAACATGCTCTCATACCGGATTGATTTAGCTTACTGTACAATTTTGGTGCAGAAATGGCGAATGTCTTTAGAATTGATTAATTTAAAAAAAATGCATAATGCAGAAGTGGCGTAAACTGTTTACGCCATTTCTGTTCTACGAAAAATTGAGTGCAGAAACAATGTTTCAACAATTTTATGTAGGTTTATCAACAAATATGTATGAGCTACACCACTTGTCCATCGAACGAACATTTTATTTTGGTCATGTTAGTGTAATACACTGAAAATTGAAAAAACGAGGGTTACGCCACTACTGCGCTCAATGCCTCATATATGAATTACGAAATATTCATTTCAGAGGCAACTGATCCTCAGCGTGTGGCAGGGGCAGCATTGTATTTTGCAAAATTTCAGGTTACATAATACAATCCATAGTATTAACTATTTGGTAAATCGGTCCAAGTCAATACCCTGAAAAAGATCCCCACACCATTACGTTAGTTCAATTTAGCTTTGGTGTAACGTGGATTTAGTGCCTTTTTGGCTGATCTGCGAACACGACCGAAACCATAAGAAGACTTGCAATTACATTTGGACTCGTTGCTCCATTTTCTATCGATCCAGCTTGTTTTTGGTGGAAATAAAAAACTTTTTTACAACTTTGAAAGATTTTCGTTCACGATCAACTCGTCGTCGAATTGTTCTTGAGGTCACATTCAAGTATAAAACCTCTTGTTTTGTTGTTTTTTTTTGCTCTGCCATCTCAACGAACCGTTTGGAATGACTTGATTGATCTGTAATATTTTATTTAAACTAGGGCCTAGTGAATTATTATTAAAGTAATGCTGTCAGCGATGGAGGGGACCTATAGTTTTAAGTAAAATCCGAACTGCTTATTTAAGAAAGCACTTTTCATGACAAGAATTACTACTAGGCGATTTGCCAATTCCTTACCAAAGGCAGTAATCGTAAAAAATATTTAGATGACACAGAAAGGGATTGATTTCAAGACCTCTGGCATGACATTCCTACGAACTTACCATGACGTCACGGGTGCTAAAATTCAAATGAATAAGACTCATTTTATTCTTTATTAAGTTTCTGAAGTAGTTCCCGTGGCATGATGGTTAGTGCGTTGGAATCCGTCTAATCTTCGGTCGATAAGTCTTCTTCCGCGTATCAGCAAAGTTTTCGAAAAGATCATCAATAGGGCTATAACAAAGTGGGCTGCGGACAACAAAATAATTCTGGATAAACAGTTCGGGTTTAAGGCGGGTCATGACACAATTCATGCTGCGTCTAAACTCGTTTCTGATATCCAATGAAATAAATCATAAAAAAAATGCACAGGTGCTGTTCTGGTTAATTTGGAAAAGGCCTTTGACACCGTATGGTTGAGGGTCTTTACCTAAATCTGAGCAGGCTTGGCATAAGCAAGCATTTGTTGTATATACTTTATGGTATGCTTAACGGTAGAAAGTATGTTGTCAAAAATTGCAATGTAACTTCGACCACAACATTCTCAATTAAAAATTGTCTTTAATAGGAAGCGGTAAATTCGCCGATTCTCTTCAGCATTTACACCAGCGATCTAATAGGTAGTCTTTCAAAGACAATTGCGTACAAACCGGACCGAAAGGTTGAGGTTATTAGAATTCTCTTGCAGCGTGATTTCGACAAGATTCAGCGATATTGCGACGACTGGAAACTGAAAATAAATGTCAAGATCTGGAGACAATTCTGTTCCGGACTCCGTTGGCTAGGGCCATGAGCGATACGTGCAACAATTAGCGCAAGATGGTTATCGTTGATCTTCACGGGCAGCCATTAGCGAGCAAAAGTGTAGTGAAGTACGCTCGAGCGGCTTCATTCCACCAGAGGCATTCCTCTTTTTAGATAGATGCTGTCCCGTTAATCTACCACGTCAGACGACGAACCGTGAATAGGCGACTCCTGTACAATCGGGACGTCATGGCACAAGGCGGAGCAGAGCTCCTTCGGTTCAGTAGGGCTGTGTCCGAACGGGACCGAACTGATAGGGTGAAGCAAGAGAACCAGTTTTGGTGGCTTCAATCGGCACTTGGAAGTGGGTAGTCGGGATGGGGTTTTAAGCCTTAACCGGCTTACATATTTGTTTTATAGTTTAATGGTTAAGTTTAAAGTAGAATAGGCATGGTGGCACAAAAAAAATATGTGCAAAAAAATATAAAGAAAATACAAACAATTTAACATGGAATATATTAAAAAAAGGCAATAAAATATGAAAAACAAAAAACGTTAGATAGTTAGAATTGCTGCTGTAGTTGTTCTAGTTTTAAGTAGTTTATAGGTAGAATAGGTAGTTTTAGTTAGCTCTAAGTTTTATTTTAAGGACCTTATTTTAAGAAGTTTTTAACTAAAAATGAAAAAGGATATTGATGTTAGTTTTTTTTAAATTTTCTAATACATACAAAAATAAATAAAATTGAATTAAAGGTTAAATAGATCTTTAGGCCGAATGCATTAGCACTAAGTATTATTGTTTAACTTAGAGTGTCCGTATGGGACCCGTAAGTTAAATGTAAGTAATGGTTAATTAGGCTAGTTTTATGAATTTTTGTCTAGCTTTAAGATAGTTTTAAGATTGAAGTAATACAAATAAATTTGAAAAAAAGTGCGTTGGACTGGGGTCTTGGGTTCAATCCCTGCCTGTGCCACCTTAATTTAAAAAAATTAATTTTCGCGGGTACTGCCTCTTGCGAGGAATCTAAAAGAAAACGATCATGGGTGGACTTTAATATTTGAAAAACCTTCATGTCGTCAGCAAAAATGGTAACCTCACAGACAGGATGAACAGAAAGAATCCAAGATGGATTTTTTTTAAAGAGAACAAATTGAGCAGCAAAATGTTATGAATTACTATTTATAAATCTTACCTTAAATGACTTATTTTCAAGATAAGATTTTATCCAAGCTAAGAAAAAAGGGGGTAAACCAAGAATTTTAAGTTTGAATAAAATTATTCCGTGCCTAAGTTTGTCAAAATCTTTAGGAAAGTCATTGTGCACAGTAAACTTCATAACCTTGTTCTAAACCTTTTGACGATTATGTTTGAGAATGTGAACACTGATCCATGTAAATGTTAATGAGATTTTTACTAAAAAATGCTACACTCTAACAAAAAACTTGTTTATGTGGTATAGGAATGCAAGACAGTTTGCAATTGGACTGGAGTTTATGTCCGCCTTGTTAACTTTCTTGAATATTGGTGTAAGAAATGACTTCTTTCAATACCAACAAATTTTCCAGTTTTTAGGGAATGTTTAAATATAAACAAAAGGAGACCAATCAACACTTTTTCAATACTATATAAATTGGTCGCGAAAGCGTTAGTTTTATCTAATTAAAAATTATTCAAAGTGAACCCATGTGAACTGAAAAGCCCGTCCGATTTTTTTATGATTCTCTCAGTAATATGACTAGAATCACGGGTGCCAGTTTGGTTGTTTACGACCAAATTTGGTCACAATTTTCATATTAAGTCGCATGGTCATTTGTTATTCCATTTGGTCCCTTTTTTTACGAAATTGAAAAAAAAACTCGACTCTATTTTTAAAGATGTTCAAATGGTAGACATGTGCATTCAAGAGGACACAAGCGTCCACAGGTTTTTTCTTAAAACCAACCTCTGTCTATCAACTCCTACTCTCACCTCCACGTGGTGAACATCGGGTGCCAAGTACCTCAACTGGAGATTGGGTTCCAACCCCAGTGGTAAGTTGTTGGGGGCAGCAAACGAGAGAGGTGGGGAGAGGTGTTTCCACTAAGGCACCTCTCCTTATCCAGACGGCAGCGGAGGAATTCCCGAGATGGCGTCTACAGTTCCAGTAAGGTTGAACTACTTAGTGAACACCTTATAGGGCTTCTTCGACTTATTCGGAGCCCAGGCCTGTAAGGAGCGGTTTTATCCGGCTCCCCATCCTTGGAGTTATACTTAGGATCTGGCCCTCCAGGTTGGGGGTTGTGCGTCGGGGTGACTTCCTGGCCACGTAAAAGCTTTCAAAGTTGCGAAGCACCAACAAGCCTCGGATACGGACGGATTTACTGTTGACAACCAACGCAAACGAATAAAGGACAACGAACTTCGGATATGCACGTGGAATAGGTCCCTTAACAGACCACGTGCGGCCGAAGAATTAGCGGAGGCCCTAGAGCGATATAAAGCAGATATCACCGCCATCCAGGAAATACGATGGGATGGGCCGGGCAAAAAGAGGATGAAAAACAGCGATATTTACTATGGTGACTGCTACCACGAAAACCAACAGCGCTTATTTGGATGCGGATTCGTCATTGGAGCCAGACTTAGACAAGAAGTCTTGAGCTATAGGTGCATCAATGAGCGCCTCATGACCATACGCATCAAGGCTAAATTCGGCAACATTAGCCTGATATGCGCGCACGCCCCCACAGAAGAGAAAGACGACAACACCAAAGATATGTTCTTCGAGCTCTTAGACAAAACATATGAGCAGTGCCCTAGCTACGATATTAAAATAGTCCTGGGCGATTTTAATGCCAAGCTAGGAAAGGAAGACATCTTTGGTGGAATAATCGGGAAAAACAGCCTGCACGACAACACTTCCGACAATGGATTCAGGCTCATAGATTTTGCTGCGGGGCGAAACGTCATGGTAGCCAGTACGCGTTTTCCACACCTCAACATCCACAAAGGAACTTGGACTTCTCCAGATCAATCTACCGTCAACCAGATTGACCATATTGCGATCGACGCCAGACACGCTTCCAGCATTATGGATGTACGAACTTTCCGAGGAGCTAACATCGACTCGGACCATTACCTCGTTGTAGCCAGGGTAGCACTTCGGATTTCCAGACCCAAGGCAAAACAGGGAGGTGCTGGGAGAAGATACAACGTCGAACGGCTACAATCGCCAGAGATCGCCAAATCCTTTTCCGACCGAGTGACAAGTAACCTCTCTCGAAGTTCTCTGCCGCCAACACAATGTATCGAAAACCAGTGGCAACATTGCCAAGATGCAATCAGAGAAGCCGCCTCTAATGTGCTGGGTTTCAAACAGCCACCAACAAGGAACCCCTGGTTTGATGAGGAATGTCGGCAGGCAAATGCAGCCAAACAACAGGCACGCAAAGCGGCGCTGCATAAAAGGACGAGAGCTGCCCGTGAGCTCTATGAGCAGAAGAGGCGAGAGGAACGCCGACTTTTCAGATGGAAAAAGAGAGGGCATGAGAAGCGTGCGGTCGAAGATGTTGAGAGGTATAAAAGCAGGAATGAGGTTCGAAAGTTTTATGAACAGGTGAAACGAAATTCACAGGTACATAAACCTAGAACCGAAGGCTGCAAAGACGAAAGTGGAAACATCATAGTGGAACCGCAGTCAATGCTGAGGATATGGAAGGACAACTTCTGCAGACTGTATAACGGCGACGAAGAACTGAATCCCGCTGTCAGGCAGGATGACCCATTCGATATAGACGATGAAAGCCAACAATCCCGTCCTCCCGACTTAGACGAAGTAAAGATTGCCATATCTAAGTTGAAGTCTAATAAAGCCGCCTGAGCAGATGGCTTGAATGCCGAGCTCTTTAAAGCAGCTGGAGATAAGTTGGTTAGGAGCATGCACCAACTTATCTGTAAGATATGGTCGGAAGAAAACATGCCCGATGAATGGAACCTCAGTATTGTTTGCCCGATCCTGAAAAAAGGAGACCCTCTAAACTGCACCAACTATAGAGGAATAAGTCTACTTAACATCGCCTATAAAATCTTCTCTGCCATAATATGTGAACGTCTAAAGCCCATCGTCAACAACCTGATTGGTCCTTATCAGTGTGGTTTTAGACCAGGAAAGTCCACAGTTGATCAAATATTCACATTACGGCAGATCCTGGAAAAAACTTAAGAGCACCAAATCGACACCCACCATCTTTTCATCGATTTCAAGGCCGCATATGACAGCATCTACAGGGACGAGCTGTATAGAGCCATGTCTAGTTTTGGCATCCCTGCCAAACTCGTCCGTTTGTGCAGGATGACCATGGAGAATTCACGCTGCTCCATAAAGGTTTGACACAACTTAACAGAACCTTTTGATGTCAAAAAAGGTTTTAGACAAGGTGATGCGCTGTCATGCGATTTTTTTAACATCGTGCTTGAAAGAATAGTGCAGAGCTCACACGTCAACACTAGAAGCACTATCTTTCAAAAGTCTGTCCAATTACTGGCATATGCTGATGACATTGACATAATCGGAAGAACTCAGCGTGATGCCAATGGGGCTTTTGTGAGTATTGAGGCAGAGGCGGCAAAAATGGGTTTAACGGTTAATGAGGGCAAAACAAAGTACATGCTGTCGTCTAGAAAGGACATACAACACCGACGTTTTGTTCAAAACGTCACAATCGACAGACGTACCTTTGAGGTAGTCAAGGACTTCGTCTACCTAGGCTCCGCTGTAAACGCAGAAAACAACACCAGCGCTGAGATCAAACGCAGAATAACTCTTGCTAACCGCTGTTTCTTTGGACTAAGAAAGCAATTGAGTAGTAATGTCCTCTCTCGAGGGACCAAAGTGTTGCTATATAAGACCCTTATCATCCCCGTCCTGCTATACGGTGCAGAAGCATGGACCATGACAAAACCGGATGAAAGCACCTTGGGTCGCTTCGAGAGAAAAGTTCTTCGTGTGATCTACGGTCCCGTATACATCGAAGGGGAGTGGAGGAGAAGATGGAACGACGAACTGTACGGGCTGTACAGCGACGTAGACTTAGCAAGAAGAGTAAAAGTCCAACGACTAAGATGGCTGGGTCACGTAGAGCGCATGGAAACCAATGCTCCGGCCCGAAAAGTCTTCGAATCCGCACCCACAGGACAGCGCAGTAGAGGAAGACCGCGGATCAGGTGGCGCGCACAAGTGGAAGGTGACCTCACGCAACTTGGAGCGCGAAACTGGAGACATCTAGCTAGGGACCGAGTTAGATGGAGAAGTTTGTTGGGTGAGGCCCTAGTTCACATAGGACTGTAGCGCCACCTTAAGTAAGTAAGTAAGTCTATTTTTAAAAATAAATTACAAGCCTAAAGTAAGGACTTTTTATTTGTAAACGGTACATAAATGTTTTTAATTGAACGCACCCCATAACAAATGCACGATCATTGAATGCACACGTTGAATGCATTCATTTAACAATTTATTGACAGATAGCTCAACATCTCAAAATCATCAGATCTAAAGATCAAAAGTAACGGATAAAATTTACATGTCAAATTTTGGAAAAAGGTCGGTTATCATTAAATGGTTTAGATGAATATTGTTTTCAAAATTTAGGTAAGTTCGTTTATAACTTGATGTTAATTCATCACAGCTCGGCGGCTGCTGAGTGGACACTTTTTTTTATTTATAAAATAAATAAATTAGGTGGTGCAACAGTCCATGAAGAACCAGGGCCTAGTGGCTTACAATTTCAATCATTCTTGTTCTCTAGTAATGTTATCAGGGATGGAGGGGACCTATAGTTTTAAGCCGAATCCGAACTGCTTATTTTAGCACTTTTCACGACAAGAATTACTCTTGGAGAATTTGTCAATTCCTCGCAAGAGGCATTACCCGCGAAAAAAGTTAGGTGGCACAGGCATAGGCAGGGATTGAACCCAAAACTCCTTGCATGACAGTCCAATGCACTAACCATCACGATACGGGTACTACTTTTTTTATTTACTTTGATAAAACTAAAGGCAGACTTAATTTTGATACCATTAATAATATAATCCTGACCAAAGAGCTTCAACACAAGAAAAATAACCATAGCGTTTGGTCTGCAAAAACATTTTTTTAAATTTCGATCTCCTGACATAATGTTATTATGATCTTTAAAAAAAAGAGGATGGGATGCGAACCTCTATCCCGCCTCTTGATTTGTCTTGCTTAAACAGTTTGCAGGCTTTCGTGTTTTGTTAAAAAGTTGTCAGTTGAATTATTTTGACAAATTTAAAAATTACCAACAATATTTTGAATGTTATGAAATAGTGTGATATCAAAATCTATTTCTGTTAACGAAATTTTTTAGTCGAAAACCAATTTTACTAGCATTTACGTACTATTTTTTGTAGATTTTTTTTTTAAAGAAAAAACTGAATGTTTGATTTTTATAAAAAAAATACGGAATGTCGGAAAAATTTTTTTTTAAAACAAATAAGTTTGAAGCCAATATATTTTTTTAATATGTGAAAAGGTATTTTGTTGGGTGTTAATTTTTTGTTAAGAAACTGTCAATTAGATTTTTCTCAACATTTCATCGAATGTTTAAAAAAATTTCTTATGAATAAAATTAGTTTGAAGCTAACATTTTTAATTTTTGAAAAGATTGAGTCGAAAATCTCTTTTTACCAAGTTTTATTAATTTAGTAGGTTTTTATTTTTTGTAAAAATAAAGTGTCCAATCGATTTTTCTCAAAATTGTATCGAATGTTGAAAACAACGTATCTCATAATTTAATATTAGTTTAAAGCCAAAGTTTTAAAAAGATATTTAAGTCTAAAATCTATTTTTACGAAATCATAGTAATGTTTTTTTTTAGGTTTTTATTTCTTAAAAAAAAAACTGTCCATTCGATTTTCCCAACATTTTGCCAGATTTAAAAAACGTTATTATTCGTTGCATTTTTTGTCGTGAAATATTCGAGGTGACAAATATTTTTTGATTTAAGAAAACCGTTTATTTGGATTGTTTTCCAAAAATATACCAGTTTGGTATCATGTAACAATATATAATTTAGGTCTCCAGCGTTATTGGTTCGTGAGATATTTTGGATTAACCAAAATGTTCACTTTTTTTTTAATTACTATGGTAAAAAAAACCACCCTCAATTTTTTTGAAAGTCCTTTCTCCACCTTTCACTCACAGGCATCTCTCTAAAAATCTTTTATTTAGACTCTAGGGACCTTTAAACGTCGAGAAATTTCAACAAATTGAATTCGACAAATCCGACCGATTACAATAACTTCCATGGGAAGTTAAAAATGATCTTCTATAATACAGGGTACTTCCAAATTAAATAATCAGCATTCCTGGAAGTGCAAGTATTACGACTGAATTGTTTGACGGGGGAAATGCAACTGGCTACTTTGAAAGATCATTGTTTGTAGTTGAAGTTCATATCTAACGTAGAAGTATTTGATTCTAGGAACGAATATGAAAAGCTGAGGGTACTGTTAAACTGTTTTCCATCCGCTCGGAAACAGAATTGTAGTGTTATAAAGATGAAAAAGCTTACACAGTAGACACTAGAGCTGTCAAAGTAACGTTAAAATGTGTACCCGTATGTATACGTTACTTTTGGTATAAATATTCGGTACAAATGTATCGTTACTAGTTACTTTCGTTATTTTCATTGAAATTGGTATTTTCGTTAAAAATGTATTAGGTACATATTTCAGATGCACAAGACCACAAGCCAAATGATAAATTTTTGTTAAAAATTGTACATAAACACAAAGATAGTTTGTGTATGTGTTAATTTGAATGCAGCTGATATCAGGATATTAGTTTTCTCAGAACAGTGAGCGGAAAATATGAAGGAAATATTGAGAGAAACTTAAATAAAAGATATTAAATGTGTTGCATTGAAAAATATATATTTAAATTTTTGTCATTTTATCTTCTTTGATATTTTTTCTTTTAAAGAGCCAAATTATACTTCCATTGTATTGGCTTTGCATTTGCATTACATTCGTTACCTGATATATTTGGAATTTCTTGGACATCTTCGCACGTTTCGATAGGTATACTTCTAGAAGGCATTGGAGAAGGTTGCACATTTGGGATTGAAATAGATTCATACGCCGATAGATGTTTAGACAGTAAATGTTTTTTTTTAAATTTGTAACTGAACCACCTTTCACAGAATAACATGAATGGCACAAATCACACTTAACCTTCTCGCGTTCACGACTGTCTTGAATTGGACTAAAAACGTTCCAAAGTTTACTTCTTTTTCGCTCCATTTGAATGCACTTACTAATTTAAATTTGAGATTTTCCACTTAAAAAACAACGACGCCAAAGTAACTAAATTCACTTCGAGATTTCCCACTAACTAAAAAAGTAACGACGTTCAAAGTAACTAAATTCAAAAAATATCAATACTGACACAAAGTAACGGTAACATAAGTAAATGATGCAAAACATACAAATAATAATATCACTCATCCTACAACCTACAACCGATACGAAAAATGAAAAGAGACGTTACCCATTACAATAAAAACGCACACTTAACTTATTCTACTCAACTACTTAGCTATATGTACATGTTAACTCAACTCACATATGACACACACAGTTCACAGAAAAACGAAACACAGCACACTATCACAGGATACATTATGACGGTGTAATACCACTTTCTATGCTAGTATGTCATGCGTCATTTAGTATGAAATAACTACCTAAACAAAAGTAACTAGATCATAAAAGTAACGACATTTATTTTAGAGTACCGAAACGTTACTCGGTACAAAATAAAATACCCGTTACTAAGTAACGAATACATACGGTTTGCTACAGCTCTAGTAGACACTATCTGGGTCAGCGGATTTGTGTATGTCGAGGTCTTTCATTGATCTTGTAACTGCACGAGTGCCAAAGAACACTCGTCCCACAAAATCGTTCTAATTACAAAAGGAATCATGAAAGTGTCATGAACTGATAACGTCAAAATTACAGGAAATAGTGCTGCACAATGTCTTCTAAAATGTTTTGATTTTCGTAGTAAAATACAAATGTTAATTAATTAAAGAAAGCGTATATTTATTTTGCAATAAACTTTTTTATTTTGCTATTACTTTTTATTAAAAAATCAAGTTCAAAATGCTTATCGAACTGCTTTCATAAACCTTCCCTGGATTTAACAATTAATGATAACTTAAATTGTGAAATATGACGTTGAGGATAAAACTTTAATGTCATAAAATTATACAGAAGATTATTTCAAATATCAAATTTCTAAAAAGACGTTTCTTACCTCACGAAAAAAAAGTCATGTTTAGTAAAAACGATTTAAAAACATTTAATATGTCATAAAGTCATATTGACTTTTATTAAATACGTAATTTCAAACCAGGAATGTTTGCTTTCCAAAGTTAAACAAATATTTTTATTAAAGATAGTGAAAGCTGTATTTCTAGACGTGTGGTTTTCAAGAAAAAATCTAAACGCATATAATTTAATGCTATTGAAGAGAAAATGGCTTAAACTACAATTAATTATTTGCGTCCTATTTGAAGTTATTAATTGAAGTTTTCCTGAATACATTTTTTACAATTTCAAAAGTGAAAGTAAATTGCTTACCTATGTTAAATAATTATGCATCGCTGTTATAACACAATGTTTCATAGGCTTTCTAAACTTAAGCCGTCGAAATTACATTTTTGTACACTACCGAACCCACCAACCAACCTACTTAACGAACGTAAAAAACAATATGAAATATAATTCATATACAAATATAATAACCACAACACAAACTTTACTATTTTAATAATACTTTGTTGCACTTTCTTTTACCGCACGTTTAAAATAAACATTTTAATAAATTTTTCGTTTTCACAAAGAGAGAAACGCGAATTCTAGAATTTCACAAATCACAAAGACAAACTATAAATAAATGAAAAAGATGAACTTGTTGAGTCATGTCCATGAAAATTGCGGTTCACCTGCGTTGTACCAGTGGTAGTGCAGTATATGGATGCAATGAAAATGTTGGTGTTAAGCTTTTCTCAGCCTAACATTTAGACTCAGCAGTCAGCGCTGCCAACCTATGGATCATTGAGTGCAGTTTATGTATGTATATCAGAAAAGAGTACTAGATTTCAGTTTACCTCAGTAGATCTTACAATCAAGAAAAAAGAATTACGAACATATTGATGTTGAAGTTGCAGCAATCGCCAAGACTGAAATTGATATGTCTCATCTTCTAAGAATAAAAGTAGGTTTATTGTTACCATGGAATATACAGTGGTGGACACGAATTTAACACATTGAAAAGAGTTCAAGTATTTCTCTACTTTCAATTCTTTATTACTTGCAAGTAACGGTTCATTTTTATGTTGTTACTATGACTAAATTATATAGTAATAAAATGTGTAAATGATTCAAAAGTAAAATACTGTTTTGCAAAAAATGAAGATTGTTTGTGATTTGCGTTGGTCGGACATAAATTTAGTCCGTTTCGCAATCAAAGAGTGTATTTTTATTTTGTGTATTTTTTTAAAACGAAAATAATAATTTTTGCGGTAATTAAATATTCCTTTAATGATATATATTAAAAAAAATTATTAGTCATGGCAAAAGGAAAATGGTGCTCAAAGGAAAAAAGAAGTCTGATCTTGAAAATCAAGACAAAAGGGCGACAATTTTAAGTTGTTAGAATGCTCCAGGAAGCTGGTTTATAATGCCCTTCGTCATTTCAAAAAGGTTGGAGTGATTTAAAACGTTAAACAAAACCAACGGTCCAGAAAGACAACTACAAATGAAGATAGAATTATTTATAGGTTATCGACCAAGGATCCGTTTAAGACCTCCAGTAGCCATTCGAAGGGAACTATGGAGTAAATGTTTCCTCAAGAACAATAAGACGCCGATTAAATAAAAACAATCTACGTGGTTACGTTGCTCAGAGAAAACCGCTTGTATCAAACAAATCTGAAATCTAAGTTACAGTTTGCCAAAGCTCACCTAGACAAACCAATTAGTTTTTTGAAAAACGTGTTTAGGAGCGATGAATCCAAATTCTACCGGTTTGGATCGGATGGGAAAAATATGTATAGCGTCCAAAAAACAGGGAATATGATCCAAAGTACACCATTAAGACGGTGTAACACGGCGGAGGCAACGTTATGGTGTGGGCTGCTTTTTCACGGCACGGCCGGCGCGGCGCGGCGTTGGCCCCATCGTAAAAATTAACACCAAAATGGACCAGAACGTGTACAGACATATCCTGTTGGATCATATGATATCCTACGCAGAAGACAATTTGCCGTTATTATGGTGGTTCATGCACGACAACAACCCTAAACACACTTCAAAGTTAGTAAAGTGTGCCTTAGAGGTGAATAAAAACGACCTTTTGAAGTAGCCAGCACATTCACCCGATCTTAACCCGATCGACAATTTGTGGAATGATGTTGAACATCACATTGAGCAAAAAAAACCAACCAATTTATCACAATTGCGGCAGGAGATTCAAAATGCTTGGTATGCAATTCCAAAGTCAGGATGTGAGGCTTTGGTTGAAAATTTGCCAAGAAGAATTGCTTCTGTACTGCAAAATTCAGGGTTCCCTACGAAATACTAAGAAAAACTTACAATTGATAACGGTAAGTAAAATTTTATTAAGAAACTGTTGAATGTGCTTAATCCGTGTCCAGGGGAAAAATTGATGTTTCTACAATCCATACTTTTTTCTTCTTAAAAATGTTAAACATATTTGATAAAGTACTATGAAAACATAGTGCTTTGTATATGTAATGTTAATAAAATATAACTGATTTCATAACAAGAATAAAAAATTGAAAATTAAATGGTTTTTATTTTCTTTAACAAGTGTGCTAAATTCTTGTCCACTACTGTAGGTTTTGTTTCGGATTTAGTGCAGCAGATCTATTGCTTAAGGAGAGTAGTAGTAGGCAGCACTGCTGACATTATGCTAGCTTAGTATACCCATGCATTTAGGTAAGAGGGAAGTTAAAAAATGGCAGAGAATTGATGGTCGCGTTCTTAATGTATTCCAAATTTCGAATTTTCTAGTTATGGACAACGAGAGCTGCTTCAAGTGAAACTAAAGGGTGATTCTTAGCTACTTTCTTTTTGGCAACACTGGTTTAAACAGTTGACGCACGATTCGAGTTTTGTTTCACTGTCAAACATCTTCAGTTTGGTCTATAATTTAACTTTGAATCGTCTTACAAACGAACAAAGCTTGCATATTATTGAATTTTATTATCAAAATACGTGCGCTGTCGCGCGCTTCGCGTTTCTTTACCGAAAAATAGTGTTCAGCGATAAAGCTAATTTTTGGATCAATGGGTACGTAAATAAGCAGAATTGTCGATTTTGCAGTGCATATCAACCAGAAGCATTGCAAGAGCAAGCAATGCATCCAGAAAAAGTCATAATGTGGTGCGGTTTATGGGCTGGTGGCATCATTCTTCAAAGATGATGGGATTCGTAACGTAACTGTGAATGGTGAGCGCTACCGCTACTGTTTTTTGCCCAAAATGGAAGACCTTGGCTTACATAACATGTGGTTCCAACAAGACGTTTCCACATGCCACACAGCACGCGCAACAATGGACTTATTGAAAGGCGAGTGCGGTGAACGTTTTATTTCACATTCGGGACCCGTCAGGGCTATGTTCAATCTCATGTCTATACAGACAAGCCCGTTTCAATTGATGCATTCGAAGACAACATTGAAGCATTTATTCGTGAAATACCGGCTGAAATGTTGGAGAATATGTCAAAATGGGACTAAGCGGGCGGACCATTTGAGGCGAAGTCAAGGTCAACATTTGCATGAAATAATCTTTAAATATTATATTATATGACCGTACTATCGATTCCAATTAAAATTTTACGCGTTGTTTTGAATTGTATTTGTTTTTTTTTCTATAGCTTTTAAAAAATCACACTTTACTTATCTTAGGACAGAACAGTGTTAACGAGTGGCATAGACGCCAAAGTAAACCAAATGCAAACATGCTTAAGCTCATTTTGGTTCTTTCAAAAAAATGAATTGTAGCAAAATTGGTAGTTGAAATAGTTCGACGAGGAGACGAGTCACCAACAACAAAGGCCATGAGGATTCGAAAACCAATATAAAATACTGGACATTGAAGACTGTCTATTGAAAACAACCAGCGAGTTGCATGAAACTTAGTTGATTAGTTGAGCATAAGCAAGCCATCATCAACCAATGTGAGCATACCATTATGGCATTCAAATCCATAAAATACCAGAGAAATATTGATTCTACCGTGTTGTAAAATTAACAAACCGAATTATATTAACTAAATTGTGTCTTAGGTTGGCGGAACAATGATCCGAAAGTCTATCGGGTTAAATTTTGGGTCTTTATTGCCAACCACAAATTACAAGTAAAGGTAGAAAAATACACAAAACTCACTCAACAAAAAAAATATGGTTAGCTTCCTCTTTATCTCCTTTTCCTCTCTTCTCAATCAGACCTTCCTCAAAATGTGTATGTTTTTTTTTTTCAAAAACTAACTAAAAAAAACTAACACGATTCTTCTCTTTTGTTTTCTCCAAAAATGTTTCAATACTTCTTCTTTTCGACCTCACTCTTCTTAGCTTCTCTAAAAAAGTGCCATATTCATGGTGAACTTCTCTCATCCAAGCGGCCACGACAAGTATGCCATCCTACTCTGACCTTTTGTTATGATCTGGTTTTCTCTTTGGGTTTAACTGCGACACCCAGCTTTTTCGCTGGGGTGCATGCCGATTTCGAAAACCAGTCAAACCTTTGTGGTCTCTTTCACATTGGTGATTTGAACACCAACCTAAGCTTAATGGACGAGTTCAGTTCTTATCAATTTCAATTCAATTTCAATTTCTTTATTGTAAACAATACACTAAGACAATGTCTTTTATAGTATTTGTACTTTGGTTAAACAATTAAAGTGCTGTTTGATTCTATATACAATAAGATAATAAATACTTAGGCTGCTAAAAATATATTTTTTTTTTTTTTTTTAATAATACATATAAGATTTTTCCTCTCTTCTTCTTTCCTATTTTCCCCTTAACATCCTAGTTGTTCGAAAAATGTTTAAAAACCTCGGTCTTGAAACTTACTGCATCCGTTATCCTCTTAATGCTAACCGGCAAAGAGTTAAAAAGGCGAATGCTGTGAACGAAGAACAACCGTGAGGAATTTAGATATCTAAAAGATGGAATAACTAGATTATTTGTTCTTGACGATGTACAGAACTCAATTTTTTCATAAAGGTACTCAGGTGTTCTTGTGCGAATAATTCTGTGGAGAAAGATACAAATACGGAAATTTACGTATTCGACCATAGTGCACTTTAGAATTTTTTTGCTGAAAGCAGAGATATGATCATATCGGCGAATACCATAAACGTAGCGAGTCAAGTCATTAAGCGCCACACGTAGTTTGTATTCAGATAAAGAATCTAGTTTCGGATACACGACTTCAGAAAAGGAAATGATTGGTACGAGTAGAGTTCTCATAAGACGAAGTTTTGTTTCTTGAGGAGTAAAAGAATTAGATACCCATAGTTTTCTTAAAGTTCCGTAAATACGTGCAATGACATAATTTATATGGTCTCTGCAAGAGAGATCCCTAGAGATTTTGAATCCAAGACTGGTCACAGAATCTACAAAACTAACGCCACTATTCAAAGTAATCGAAGGTAGATCTCTATGGTTGTATGTCTTCTTAGAAATTAGTAGGGCTTGACTTTTATTGGGATTGAGCACTAGACCATTTTCCTTAGCCCAGTTAGAAATTCTCTCAAGATCTTCATTAACGCGAAAGACAAGATCCTCCATTAAACCGATTCTACGTGAGAGATAAATTTGTATATCATCTGCATATAGATGAAAAGAGACGTGCTCACAAACCGAAGGCAAATCGTTGATAAAGGCACAAAACAAAATTGGCCCCAGAATAGAGCCTTGTGGCACGCCCATCTTCAAGTACGTATGTGCTGAAAAATTGTTTCCAATACATACACGCTGAGTTCTGTTATACAAATAACTACCAATGAGACGAACAGCTGAATTCGAAAAACCAAAGTAGTGCTCAAGTTTTTGACAAAGAACTCGATGATCAACTTTGTCAAAAGCCTTCGAGAAGTCCAATAGGCACAGTACTGAGATATCGTCTTTATCGTATTCGAGTCTTATATCCTCTAAGATCTTTACCATTGCTGTAGAGCAGGAATGGTTAGCTCTAAATCCAGATTGGTATGGAGACAGCAATCTTTTGGACGTAAAATGGTCAATAATTTGTTTAGTAAGGATTTTTTCGAGAACTTTGGACATGCAAGGTAAAATGCTTACTGGCCGGTAGTCGGCTAGTTCGGAAGGTGTGGGCTTTTTCGGAACGGGAGTTATCCTGGCTGCTTTCCACGCAATAGGAAACGTAGAAGTGACAATACAGTGATTAAAAACATGAGTGAGAGCGTTAATCAAGCAGGGTAGGACAAGTTTCATAAATCTTAGCGGAATACCGTCTTCGCCTATAGCTTCGGACCTCAAGGATTTAAAAGTTCGTATAATTTCGTATATAAAGTAAGCCAGCCTTGGGCTCAAAGCTAGTAGCTAATTGATTTGTTTGAGTAAACTGATTGTTGAGGTCATTAGGATCAAGTTCACACTTAGAAATTGGCTTTTTACCAATACCAATGTCACGAAGATTTTTCCAGAGCTGTTTAGAAGAAAGATTTGTATTGAGTTTCGAGGCGAAAAAGTTACGTTTGGCGCAACGGGTAATGAGAGTTGCCTGATTATGAAAGTAGCAGTATTGCCGCCAAGTTGTAGGATTTGGAGAAAGCCGCCACTTGAGGTAGTATTTTCTGCGACTTTTAATCGCATTCTTTACTTCAAAGTTGTACCATGGACATTTCTCGTTTTGAATTCTTACCGTTTTTAGAGGAACATGCGTTTCGAACAATCTCTTCACATGGTTGTAAATGAAGTTAAGTTTGTTATCTACATGCACTAAATTGTAACAATCACTCCAGGCCACGCTGCTGGCATCAATATAAAAAGCTTCTACATCGAGGGCTTTAAAATTTCTAAAAGTAAATGTGGAAGGAACTTGGGAATGAGAGAAATCAATACCATAAGTACAAAAAACTAAGTCGTGGTCTGATATTCCATCAAAACATAATTGATCATTGAGAATAATGTTTGTTGGTTCAGATACAATAATGAGGTCAAGTAGGCTTGGGGAACAATTTGGAGCGTATCTAGTTGGGTATTTATTGATAACATTAAGACCTGAACCAGCAATAGCGTCAAGAAGTTGAAATGAAGTAGAGTCCCTTTTAAGTAGATCAACATTGAAGTCACCACAGACAATTATGTGTTCATATGATATAATGAAAGATTCTAGTGCTGTGAAGAAAGGAGTGAATGAACAGGTTCTTTTAGGGTTGTAGACACATGCTAACAAACATTTTGTATTCGAATCAGAGATTTCTACTATAATGAATTCTATGCCATTATTATCTGACCTAGATAATATTTTACATTTTAGACTCGATCTACAATAAATTGCAACACCACCAAAATTGGTGTGTCTGAGTTTAGATTCGGGTCGATATCATTAAGAATTAAGTTCCGGGAAGACAATTTACGAAAATCAGAAAGTGCTTTTATGGTTTTAATTTTGTCGGTTGCACTAAGGAATTTAATTATTATGACGGAGTTGGTTTTTACTTTTGATCTGAATATTGCAGAAATATGCGGAGGTTGGTAATTAATGCAATGACAAATTAAGTTGAAAGTGTTTTTAAGTTGTTCATTCGGAGTGTACGGTATGCCTATTAGGATAGCATCAGCTGCAATGTTATTGATCGCGATTGTTTGGAGTTGTAGTTTTAAGCTGCCTATTTCTGTATGTATGTGCTCAGTTTCGTTGTCATCTATTGAAGCAAGTTGGAGACGGTCAACATTTGATGCGGTGTTGTTTACTTTCTCTCGAATCTCAACTATTTCTGTGCAGTTATTCTCGAGTTGTTTTACCCGCTCTTCCAAGTTTATAAGATCGCGAGATAATTTGTCAATTTTGTTGGACATATTTGTTTCAATATTATCCATTCGACTGGTTAAATTTAATTCAAGAGTGGATAATCTACCCAGTATGGACTCACCTTGTTCTTTTAATTTTAAAAGAAGTTCAGTTTGAGAAGGCAAGTTTGGCTGATCAAGAAGAGAGTCAGTGACGACATTCACATTATTTACTGGGATGACAACAGCAGGAGCAGAAGCAGCAGAAACGGCGGAGGCGACGGTGATTGAATTTGCAGAGGGAGAAGAGCAAATATTGACCCCACCAGGAGGTTTATTGGTGGTATTGGTGGACTTTTGTGCGGGAGAATTTTTACTGTCACTTTTGTTTACATGAGATGGTGAGTTTTTCATTATGTGAGAATTAGTTGGATTACTCTTAATTAAAGGGCTAAAGAGTTGTGGTTTTTTTGAGCGGGTTTTATTAAATTGATCCATTGTCAAAGGTTTAGTCTGAAAATTTTTTATTTTGTTTTTCGTAATTTTTGTAATTAGTTATGAAAAACACTTTTTATTCAAATATTTATTTGAGTCAACAAAAAAAAACACTGTTTTCAGATATATCTCGCACGTATTTTAAAACTCAAAAAGCACAGTTGGGGTTATTAAAATCTTAGGCAGCAAATTATTTGACGTCTGTTCTCTACCACATGTTTCTATGCGAAGACATAGAATCCATCGAATCCAATTGGTCTAAAAAGTAAACAAACCATTTTTGAGAGTTCGCGAATAAAATCCCCCAGCCCAAACCGACCCAGTTTAATAACTTGAGGAAAGCGTTCTGGTAATTAGGAACCTTGGCATTTTTCAACTAAGATTGGGAGGCAGAATCCGATAGTTCGCAATTTAGACTATAAACCCTTAGACTTCCGTGCAGACAATTTTAGGAGAAGGGAAAAACACATCGCAAGGTGACCTTACTTAGTATTCCATAACTTTACGCATTAAGCCATACTAATTTTAGGTTGGTGTGCAAATTATAGAAAGGATGCACACTTTCGTTTTCTACTTGTGTGGACCACCTGTCACACACTCAATAGACCGTCTTCGTAACTCATCCGTCACACAATTATGTATTTTGCGACCGCCCGTCACAAATTTCTAAAGTGAATGAAAATATGGACCCTCTGTCACACAACCGCATTACTACTGAAATCTATTTTGTTTGCTTTTCCAAAATACAATAAGAGCGGGTCACTGACTAAAAGGATATGAGATAGGCTAGTGAAACTTGTTGTGGTAAATTTTACCCATCTCTTGTGCAATACAAAAGAAGGATTGATTTTTTAGTCTAAAAACATATTCAAAACAAAATCGAGGGGTTAAATTCTCCCAATTCTATAGCTGAGCTGCGTAAGTTTATTTCGCGATCGGATTGATTTGTTTTTTGAACATTTTAAAATATGTTGAAATGTCAATTGTATTTTTAAGACAATCGATTAAAAGTGACTTAGAGAGTGACTTTAAAGACCTTAAATTGCAGACATTTTATCTAGGGCTCAATCCCTTTTCATTGTTGTAAGATTAAAGGGAAAGGCATTTTGGTGATCTGGATATTTTGTAATGATACGTTGCTCTACAGTTACTGCAAAACTATTGGACTGTGTGACATACATCATGGTTTATGGTAACAGCAACAAATAACCACCAAGTTAAAACATATCTCGTGCGACCCAAAAGGAAGCTCAACTTAGGACTCGAATGGCTTCGTTTGATTATACTCAACTTGGATAGGATCATCGCTGACAAACCAGAAATTGACGTCAACACAATTCAAGCATCAGCACAAATTGAACGATGTACAGCTTTAAGACATACAAAAAGAAGCTTACACATAGACAAAGAAGCTTACACCATTATTTATGGTATCCGCAAATTTTATCCACAAGAATATATCGCACATATTTTTTTCACACAAATATTTGTTATCTCTTTCGGCAACTTGAAGGCAAGATCAAAGATAATGCCAACTCAGGTGCTGTGTCTAGGCTACACTTCCAAGACATAAGCCATATTAGTTGATATAACTGAGAATGCGTGCCTGAAAAACTAACCAATTCCTGTATCCGAATTGAGTAATGGAACGGAAAAGGATAATGAAATACATATTCTGTATGAAAGTCTAAAACACGATCGTAGATGTGAGGCTACACATCGTACATATTTCATATTTATATTTCACAAAGTTATGAACAAACTTGTCATATTTTCATCTCTCGTTTAAAACGATCAATTTTACTTTAGCGTCCATAGACACCACACTTCTGTTCACACTGGTGTGGAAATGTGTGCGTTGGAGCGGGTACCGATTTTCGGTAATTTTGATTTTTCTGTGTCGATGTCTCGACCGGTGTGTTGTGTATGAGGATGCGCACTTTTACTGATGAGTTGCTCTGAATCGTTGTTCAGTGCAGTAAGTCGCAAGTTGTTCCAACAAAAGCTTCATGCTTTAACGTCAGCCATTCTGATTTTTCCTCTGGTGTGTCGTTTGTGCATAGAGGAAATATATTATTTAGAGCCCCGACCGGTACCCGTCCTGCCTGAAACATCCTCAAATTCCATTTGAGGTGAACTCGCGTCCTCCTAATAAGGAATCCTATGTGCTGGCAGTACGTTTTATGCCGCCAAAGAGATCTAAATCATCGTGGATTGTTAGTGGTGTTCTGCAGGAGGTGAAATCAGACTGGTTGATGCTTGATAAACAATCTTTGTGATACAACATTTAAATGGAATTAAAATCCGTTTTGGATTTTAAATAAATTTACTTCTGGTGGTAATATCTGTCCTTGATGTAGTAGGTGTTTTTTTCAGAACCATCTAAGAACAGCCATCGGAATCTTCATCATCGTCCTTTTCGCTTCTTTACATCTTCGAGTATGATTTTATCCTTTTTCTCTGTGATCTCTTCAAGACCTCTACTGCGCCTACGCCAACGTGTACACTTTCCTGAGATGTGTTTCAGCTCCCTCCAATTCGTGCCTAGTGACGCTGTTTTCACCTCGACTGTCATGTGCTTCTCGATCGTGCAGCACTTCTTCCTTCTTGTGTGAGTGGATTCCACTGCATTGCTTGGCCTGCAATGCAGGTGTTACCTTTTTGAAACGGTAGTCCAATCCATTGACACTTACGTCTTCGTATTAAAGATTCTATAGGTTCCTGACCTGTCCTTCTAAAAAGGACCTCATTTGATATGCGGTTTGACCAGAAAATCCTTAAGATGTTACGAAGACATCTATTCACGAATGCTTGCAGCTTTCTTGTTATGGCTGAAGTAACCTTCCAAGTGCTGCACCCATAAAGAAGCACATGTTCGACATTTGTGCGATACAGTCTTAGCTTTGTTCTTAAGCTGATAGAGTTATTTCTCCAAATTTTTGACAGCATACCGAACGTCGCTTTTGCTTTGCCCATGCGGCAGATGACGTCTTTTTCTGTTCCGCCTCGATGGAAATAATGCTTTTACGGTACCGTGCATCAGCTCTCCACTTTTTCCACCGTTTGCGATAAAATATTTATGAGAATGGTCGGGTTCGGAAACTGATCATTTTAGTTTTGTCGGAATCAATTTTCAGCCCCATAACTTATGCTTCTCTCTCCGATCGATATTCAACACACTGTTCAACAATGATCCACAGGGTGTTGATATAATCAATACAGGAGGATCCAGAGCGGAATCCTTTGGTGTTCTTAAGTGCTTTAGTTGCGGCAACGATCTCAAGCTTAATGGGAGGTACGGTGCGGATTCGGGGATTAGTTTCTTCAGGCGCTTTAGACGGTATCGGTTGCGCGTTGTTTGCAAACGCTCGAGGAAAAGTGTTCTTTCCACCATGATGTAGTTGAGCTTGTCGCGGCGCACAATGCTGTGAACCTCTTTTTTTCATGCGATACAAGAACTCCAGCTCGTTTCTTTCTTCCCCTTGTGCAGCAATTATTCGAGCCCTTAACTGTTTTTGTTCGTTGATCCTTGCCCAAGATTCTTCTGAAAGCAAAATGTTGTTGCTTCTTTCTTTTCGACCGACTATTCTGTCAGCACTTGAAATGAAAACATTTTTCACAGTGTTCGATGTGTCATGTACTGTGCTTCTAATTGTTCTCATTTTGTGTGACAGCTGGTCCCTAAATTGTTGGCGGGTCGTGAGTCCTTCAGTCTGGCGATGTTGAATTTTGGGGCTCGTGTTATTCCGTTGGATCTTCGAACTGTAGCTGTAAGAAATCTTAGGGTTGCTATCATTAAGTGGTGGTCACGGGCAAGTCCCATATCGGCCCCTCTTCTGTTTCGTACATCCAAGAGGCTGCTCCTAAGGCGTCGACTAATCGCGAAATAGTCAATTTGTTTGGAAGACACTTGCCTGTCCGTCGACACCCAGCTAATTTTATGACAGAGTTTGTGTTCAAACATAATGCCACCAATCACAATGAAAGGATCGCTCCAGCGATCACTTAATTAATTGCCTCAAACCTCAAAACAATTAATAGAACATTTAACCTGCTTCGATGTTTAATATCCATATTCCCATCGCATTACATTTCATGATCAGCTATAGCAAAGCCAAAGCACAAACAATACAACACTCATATTTCCGTTGGCACACTCAGTACATTGTGCATTTAGCTATAAATAAATGCTCATATAGTTCAACTAGCACCTTCAGTGCACAAGCTATATAATATGACACCAAATATACAACAACTCGTTCAGTGATTGAAGAAAAACAAACATAATTAAGGGTCGCTGACTTATGGTAGTAAAATATGCATCATAAGCAAGCTAGCCCAAAACACTTGAAGTGCATGGCTATTATGCTGATGCTACATTTTATGGGAATTCTTATTGAATATCGAAGTATTGTTGAATACCAAAAAAAGGCATTATTTTATTGACAAATTTTGTATAAAAAGAGAAGATTAAAATTAAAAGACTCACTTCTTATTCTACATTCAAAGATTGTGTTTTACTTAATTTAGCAACTCGCTGGAGTCAAACCAATTTTTGATAGAATTATAGTGATATAGACGCCCTAAAGAGCTACTCGCTTTTGGGTCAAGGTTACTACAAGGCTACTCGCCGGACCACGTCTATATTACTAAGACTAAAAAATAATTACTACAAGCGTTATCCAGCCACAGACTTTGCATGGCGATCTTGCCAGTCTAAAAGACTAAGAAGAAGACTGAGCGAAGCTGACAAGAAGATCTGCTCGAGCACCGAAAAGACAACCTGTGCTGCAGATTTAATAACTTTCAACTGGTCAGAGGCATTTACACCATTGACATCGTCGACGATATCTACAACCAACACATTCCGTCAGGCTGTTCCTAAGATGCTGAAAGAAGAAGACGTTGGTGCATTCTACAATGGCCTGGTGCCATTGTGGTGCAGACAGATCCCATACACCATGATGAAGTTCGCTTGCTTCGAAAGGACAGTTGAGTTACTTTACAGTCACGTTGTTCCAAAACCACGTCAAGACTGCACCAAGGGTGAACAATTGGTTGTCACATTCGCTGCCGGTTACATTGCTGGTGTCTTCTGCGCCATCGTCTCCCATCCAGCCGATGTTGTTGTATCCAAACTCAACCAAGCCAAGGGTTCATCTACCTTCGATGTTGCCAAAAGTCTTGGTTTCATGGGAATGTGGAACGGTTTGGTTGCTCATATTATTATGATCGGTACATTGACTGCCCTGCAATGGTTCATCTATGATGGTGTCAAGGTAGCTTTGACCCTCCCACGTTCACCACCACCAGAGATGCCAGAATCCCTCAAGGCTAATATGCCCAAGAGCAAGTAAATTTGAAGGAAAAATCAGTGCATAGGTAAATTATAATTATGAACAAACATATTAACGAGAACTGGCGTTGCAAAAGTCAGTGAACCTCTTACCATTATCATTTCAATTGCCGACTCCGTGAACATCCATGCCTGAATTATTCTGCAAATTATTACCATCCGATAAATCCGACGAGTTCCAGGCCGATGAACGTAACTCATCTTTCGAGTACATCTTCGAGATTTTGGAATCTCCTGATTAGACTCAAGCTTTGATGCAAAATTTTCTTCAATTATATTTTTGAAAGAAAAATATGTATCAATTACATTTGTTTGTTTTGTTTTCATTTTCGCTGTCAATATACTTACCTCGTTGTTTATCTGTCATAACTGGGACCAACACAAATTGGGCGCGTCTATACTTTATTGACGATTTTTTCTGTTTTCAGCAAACATTATCATCAAAATCACAGACTAAGAAGGTATGCCAAAATCAGAAAAATAATCTTTTTAGCAGATTTGGCACTGAAAAGGAATCACTTAATCAATTTTTCTTAAATTATTGCTTTAGTCTTTCAATTTTTGAATTCAATGGATCATTTTTATTAATGGCTGAGTTCACCACATAGAAACATCCGTCCCGATTTCTGTTTATGTTTCTTTGTTTTTATTATTGAAAATTTAAGTAATAGCACTTCAACCGCTTTCAAGGTATTGAAAAGAGGTTCTTAAGAGTTCAGAACCATAAAATAGATACAAATAGCCCGTTGTGAGCTGTACAATAGTAAAAAAATGTAAACATATCAATTTAAGAGCGTTTTTTTGGAGAAACGTTGACTCATAAATAAGAATAGCAGTTTCCTTACTCTATTGCATTGTATTTACTTTGATACAAGTTGGGTTAATAAGGCTGCAATTTTCAACCACATGAGACATGAAAAACTATGCTCTTCATGTACGCGTCCTGATGGACATATTTAATGTCCATCTCTGGACAGGACGTGAAATATTACCAGACAAGCAGGTGAATTGTGTACAAAGTTGGAAGTACATCGGTATAAACATACAAATGGTCAACAACCACAATCTGAAGAAACAACCGCAATAAATAATTGTGTCCAATCTAGATATAAAAACATTACTGCTATACGAGTACAAATGCTCGATGTAGCCTTTACTGAGTTCTTCTTCTGTGACTGCGATACAATTGGATACTTTGTAGCCATCATCATCATTCAGTGGATATTATTTTTTTCCTTTTTTGGTTGGTTTGGTTGGTCGTCCTGCGATGCATGGAGCATGGTCCTCCTTGTACGTATGTGAATGACCATTGTATTCATAAAATAGCTCTGCTGTGCTGCAAAAGGTTGGGATAAGTGATAAGGATAACATTTGCCATTCACGACATAAGCTGCCACTATACACCATACACTAGGATAGTAACAGGGTCCCGGGGAAGGGGCAGGGGTAGGCCAAGTGTATTTAGGAATCCTGCGAATAAATATTATCGTCACAGCTTCAATCACGAACACGATATTTTGTGTTAAACACAGTTCACGGGCATTTGTTACAGTTGCACTAGAACGTGCATAGTGACAAATGTGCGGTTATATGATACCTGAAAATGCAAATACATATTTATGTACGAAATTGCAAAACGACTGGAACTGAAACTGAAAGGAAGATAATTGGAACTAAAAGTATTTCCAAATGGCACGCGATTTTGGTATTAGTGTGTGCGAAAGGATATGATTCGACTGTTGTTATTGAGTGTGCTTGAGTTACCTTCTCCACAAAGGATTTAATAATTATGTAGGCAGGTTTATTTTGAAAGAAAAAGTGATTTGTTGAAAATGTAAAGCGGCAATGTATATTCTATATGTCTGTTTTAAATTCAGGGCTAAATGTTTTTATTTTGTTTTGTTTATTTGCTAAATTATCTGGAAAACAGTGGAACAATAAATCATAAACAATTGAATGACTAACATTGTTAAAATTATTTGCATATATAGCTTTCATATAAAGCATACAATGCACTGGCAAGGCCGGTGTAAGAAACCTTTTACATGAATCGATTTGTAATTTGAAGCCATCGAACCTGTCCTAAATGGTCTTAAATCTTTATGTACCCATTTTGAATATTTCATCTCCTTCGAACAATTTCAAACTCCAGTGGGAAATATCTAGGGTTTATTACCGATCCCAAACTAATCTGGCAAGTAAACATTGAAGGATGGGTTAAGAAGGCCTACATAACCTCTTACGACTGTAGAAAAACTTTTGGTACAATGTGCGGAATTCAATTGTCCTATTTTGTCTAATGGATCCACTGTGTGGTGGTCTGCGCTTGGCAAGAAACAAAACTTCCGGAACATAAGAAGGTTTAAAAAATAGCTAGGGGCCGCTCGATCCTGACCAACAGATGCCTTAGTTGTTATTTTTCACATCCAGCCCTCTAGGCTTATAGAATCAAGCTGTTGGTTTTGCAGACGGATTCTTACTACAGACACCGACTACGGCACCCCTGCCTTGAATCTCAGCAAAGTCATCTTTTCTGCCAGAAACGATTGGGAAGATATCCAGCCTCAACATCAGTCCAAGTCACTATTATTTTGGTTTTTGGTCATGGTTTCATTGATGGAAATGATCGACTGATAAGTTTGCCTGGCAAGGGTTGGCCCTTTATAGCTATTTTGTGTAGGGGAAATATTCCTCTCGGAACTATGAAAATCAAAATTTTCTCAATTTTTCGGACGGAACCAAACCGAAAGTGGAACAGTCTAATGGAGAGTTCCATAGCCAGGAAGATATGGCCTACCTCGTTAATTGGTCAAACAGCTCATCTGTCCATAACCTAGCCCAAAACGTAACTATTAAAAAATAAATTAGATGGCGCAACAGTACGTTGAGAACTAGATTCTAGCGAATTGCGACTCTCAACCATTCCTTTGTACGAGTAATGTTGTCAGGAATGGAGGGGACCTAGAGTTTTGAGCTGAATCCAAACAGCTTATTTTAAAAAAGCACTTTTAACAAGAATTACTCTTGGAGAATTTATAAAATTTGCACAGGAATTGATCGAACTCAGACCTCTAGCATGAAAGTCTAACGCACCAAAATCATGCCACATTACTGCTGCTATAGCAGTTTCAGGAACGCATCTTAACACCCTAAAAGAACTCTTACAAAATGACAATTCTTTGGGCTGATCGGTGTGGCCTGGTTGTTAACCCACACAAAACCGATCTGGTCTTATTTTCGAGGAGATACAAAATTACATTTGTTAAAGAAATCCTATTAAAAATTTCAGACGAGGCTAAGTACCTGGATCTTGTCTTAGATAAAAACTAAATTTTAATCAAACCGTACAGGAAAGAGTCAAAAAAGCTACTGTAGCTCTCTGGTTCTTTCAGACCAGGAAAGTCAACTATCGACCAAATATTCACTCTATGGTAGATCTTGGAAAAAACCCAGGAGCTTCAATTCGATACCCACCATCTCTTTATCGATTTTAAAACCGCGTATGACAGCATCTATAGGGATTAGCTCTACCGAGCAATGTCTAGTTTTGGCATCCCTGTCAAACTTATCCGTTTGTTCAGAATGACGATGAAGACTGCACGCTGCTCTATCAAGGTCGGAAAAGATCTTACCGATGCATTTGATGTCAAAAAAGGTTTTAGACAAGGCGATGCACTGTCATGCGACTTCTTCAACATCGTGCTGGAAAGAATTGTGCAAAACCCAACCGTCACCAGAGGCACAATCTTCCAAAGGTCCACCCAATTACTCGGATACGCAGATGATATTGACATAATTGGAAGATCAAAGCGTGATGTCAGTGGAGAGTTTTCGCGCATTGCGACGGAAGCGAAAAAGATGGGTTTAGTGGTCAATGAGGGCAAGACCAAGTATATGCTGTCATCAAAAAAAGGCACTGAACGACGACGTCTTGGACAAAACGTCACCATGGACAGCTGTAACTTTGAGGTAGTTAAGGACTTTGTCTACCTAGGCACCGCTATTAATGCAGACAACGACACCAGCGCTGAAATCAAACGAAGAATAACTCTTGCAAATCGCTGCTTCTTTGGACTTAAAAGTCAATTGAGAAGTATAATCCTCTCGAGCATGTAAAATCACCACCTATAAGACACTCATCATCCCGGTTCTCATCTATGGCGCTGAGGCCAGGACCCTGTCAAAGAAAGATGAGAGCGTCTTAGGATGCTTCGAGAGAAAGGGTGATTTTTGGTCCCGTACGCATAGATGGAGAATGGAGGATAAGATATAACGACGAACTGTACGGGCTGTACAGCGACACTGACCTAGTTAGCAGAATTAAAGTCTAACGGCTTAGATGGCTAGGTCATGTAGAGCGGATGGACATCAACGCTCACGCCCGGAAGCTCTTCGAATCCAATCCCGAGGGACGGCGCAGACCACGACTCAGGTGGCGCACCCAGGTGGGAGAGGACCTCAACCAACTTGGCGTGCGAAACTGGAGACAGCTAGCTAGGGACCGAGAACAACAAGCGTCTCCAGCCAGCTCTCTTTTCTTGCAAAAAAGCTATTGGTAATGAATGGGGCTTACAACCCAGAATCAAGCATTGGCTATACACATCGGTAAACAGACCGATTTAACTGTACGGTGTGGCAACATGGTAGACTGCTTTAGAGAAAGGTATAAACATATGTGGATCGCTTCGAACAACCCCATCTGCGGCACTGGACGTCTTACTCTACCTAACACCTCTTGACATTTTTAGCAAACAATAGCAGCAAGCTCTGCTATTCCCCTCAAAGTTTCGTCGCAGTAGACTTACATAAGAACATTGGGCACTCCGTAATTCTTAGGTATTTAGAATCAATTCTAAAGCACACTGACTACACCATCCCCCAACTGCAATTCGCCAGAAATTTCCAGATTTCTATACCCCCCAGATCTTTTTGGGAGGATAGGACATTCCTGGAAGATGAGTCAATATATTTCTATACAGATGAATCAAAAAGAAAAGAAGGGGTTGGCTTAAAAAAAATGTGATATCGAAATCTGATATCCATATTTTCTCAGATAGCCAGGCCGCTATCAAATCTCTGGACTCTGTCTCTACAAACTCTATAACAGTTCATAACTGTCGATCATCTCTAATGGAGATGGCACAACAGTTTAATATTCACCTTTCCTGGGTGCCGGGCCATAGAGACATTCCGGGTAACTGTAAGGCAGATGAACTCGCCAGGAACGGTACAGTACAGTACTACAGCCCATCCTACCACGTTTGACACGTACTGGCATTCCAATCGCTACTTGTAAACTGCTGCTAATGCAAGACGCTGTGAGGAGGGCAGGCACCAGGTAAAACAACATTACCACGTGTCAAGTCACAAAAAACATCTGGCCAACACTGGATTTAAAACGTTCAAGGTGCTTGCTCTCTCTAAGCAGATCACATACAAGCTCGATAATAGGTGTCATAACCGGACACTGTCTAATAGGAAAGCACGCCACGAGACTAGGCGTATTCTCAAATGACTTTTGCAGAAGTTGTATGGACGAGGAAGAGGAGGAAACAGTTCTTCATATTCTCTGCACATGCCCTGCTCTGGCTCGAAAACGCAAGAATTACCTAGGAGAATTCTTCTTTAAAGATCTTAACGATCTTAATTCTATCAGCATAATTAGCCTCCCACGTTTCGTAAGGGACTCAAACTGTTTCCATTGAGCTTAGGAGGAAGCCTCAAGATTCATGTGGTATCACAATGGGCCATTAAACTGGCCTAAGTGTGTCCGTTTCCATCTTGGACATTCACTATAACCTTAGCAAACCTACTTCGGAACAAATAGCATTTCCACGAAACGAGCGAATTGCTACAACTTCGGTTTGGCCAAACAAATTGTTTCGAAACTCAATTCTCGAAAGGCAAAGTTCACGTTATACACAACCTAAGACCTAAACACTGGCTTGATGTTTACGGAATGGCAAAGGTGATTGAAATATGTTATGAGATTTTCTTCGTTATTTTTTTCGAAGCTATAGTTTTATTGGATGTTGGTAAGTTAATATATATAAAGTTTGTTTGTTTTGAAATAATGATTTTTCAAAAACTATGTTGGGGTTTGACATTTCTTTAAATGTATGACACTTTTTGATTAAATGTTCTTAGAAATTATTTATGTTAATTATTAACTTTTTTAGTGTAATCCATAATCGCGAATTAAAAGCCAATAACTTAACTGCCAATAGTTTCACACTTATTCAGCACTTAAAAATGGGATATACTTATTTTAAATATGTACTTTTTGTAGACAATTTGACAGCCGATAGAAACTAGTCTAACCTTGTTGCATGCTATCTGCCTTCAAGGTCCTATATGCTAGGGGCGAATGAAAGGGAACGTTCAATCCTGAATTGTACGAGGTCTATCAAGATTGGGATGTAATGCATGGAGCAAAAACACGACAACTAAATTGGTTTGATATACATCAAATAAATGGACAACATCATTCCAGCCAAAAACAAATCTTTTGATTCCAGGTTCGAGACGACCGAACATCCGATTCAGGAAAAAAGCGATTACTGGTGCAAGAGCTTTTGGTCTAAACGCAATCTCAGGTTGGGATTCTCCAGAGCAAAGAGCGCACCAAACTGTAACTTTTTGTAGATGTAAAGGCCTCGTTCATTAACAAACCCACTGAGTGAGAAAATTTCTTCGACATATCTAGGACGTTGTGAGTGGTCAGCTAGCTTCAGTTGTTGTGTAAGCTCTACTTTATATGGATGTATATAGGTGTACATTAAAATGCAAAGTAAGCCATAATATGCAGTAATACAGTCCTAATTCCTGAGAACGACACTAATATGTATGTTACAAATAGAAACGACCGCTTTGATACTTAACAACAGACTGATCTTTATTTCATAAGATAAGCTTAAGACTAGTTTGTGCATATAAGCACATTAATATTAGTAATACAAAATATGTGCTTTCATACAATACATAATAGACACATTCGCTTCTTCGGCAACACTTTCACTTACACAAGCAATATTTTCAATGGTACGAGTGAATCGATGGTGCACAGGACTTACAATATCTGTAACCAATCCAGTTTCTTCAAATTTCTTTACATTTTTGCCAATTTCTTGCGTAGTTGGACAATTATGTAAACAATGATCTCCTCTAAAAGCACGTTATTTGGCTGTGCCAGAATTACCATTTTTGTAGTAGGTTTTAACAATTTGGGCCTTGGGGTATAGTTTAACAATCCATTTTCGAAAATGTCAGTCTTTCAACTAAAAAAATTGTTTACCATCTTTGTTTGACAGATGGCGAATTCCCGCCCTATACTTTTGAACCCGCACAATGAATAACACCTTATATCACATATAGTTTATTTTCTGGATAAGAAGTAAACTTCATTGCCTACCTAATTTAATTAATTTGTGTAAGCCTTATAATCACCACAAAATCCTGTGCACCTACACGATCATAAAATATAGACGATATAGAAGGTACACATTATTTTCATAAATATATGTTTTACATAAATAATAAGACAAAAACAAACAAAATAATATATGCAGTCTAACTAATATGAATTTCGAACATATAAATTTAAATTAATTTCCTCAATTCCTCTTCAAAGACCCAAGAAAGCGAGAAAAAGTTTAGCAATCACTTTTCATCCACACAAAAGGGTTATACACCTACCTCTAGACCTATACTGTTCTGTCTATACGTCCTTTCTCAAATTTTCCTCGTCTTATCCTTAGGCGGTTCGTATTCATTTCCTGCTTAAAGTACGACATCCCAAATGGAAACATAACACACAAAAAATACGAAACAAAGCAAAACAAATGAGAAACTTAAGAAAAAAAATATGCTTTCCTCTATTTGGGCATTTAGCAGACCATTTTCACATCTTTATTCAAGAAAGTGTTCTACTTTTTACCCAGCAGCAGTAAAAAAGGACACAAGGACAGAAAAGAGTCTCGCACCTGGTTTACCTGTATAAGCAAGCATAGGTTGTATAAAATATATAAATAAACCAGGTGTTGTGCCTAACCTATAGCTCTTTACTTCCGCTTTACCTACCGGTTTTCTTATTCCTTGAAATGGGCTAAGAAAAAAATCACAAATAAGACATTTAGAAGATAGGTTAGGGCAGGTGTAGAGTAGAGGCCTTCATTTAGCTGGAGGGTTGAAATTAATTGTCTGACAAACCGAACCCACTTTTAAATCAAAAAGGATCTATTAGGAGTGAGCATGCATGGTGTTTCATATTAATGTGGATACGACACTATAATACTCCCACGTTCCACATCCTACATATCCGTTATACATACCTCCCCAACTATACAACTAACAAGAACCCAAGAATAAATTGTTTTCGGTTTTGTCATTTGGCTGTTTTTGTCAGTTCGGAAACGGGGGTGGCGGCGGCGTCGTTGTCGCGTCATGTCGCGTCTTAACCGGGTTTGCCGCGATGCCAAACCATACCGACTTGTTTAAGGGTAAGAATTTCCGTCTCATTAAAACCTCTCACTGACTAGGGAAGGATAAGGGAGGTGTACGCGAGTTATACAAAACTACCAATATCGAATATATTCGATGGAAAAGGTAGTAAAGGGCATTATCCTTGTTATATATAATCACAGAGGTGTTAACAAAATAATAATTGATAGCACTTTACTCTAACAGGGTAGTGACACGTTAACATCAAAAACAAAAACAACAACAACAACAACAGTTACGTTAGAGTGGTTAGGGACAACTATTCTAACAAAACATTGCTTAATTTGTTTGCCGTCATGAATCTTAGCTCAATAATGGGAGCCTGTACATATAGTTGGTTATATCGTGTGTAAAAGGATAGCCGCAGATAGGATGTCAAGGGTTAGTTGGATAAGAACAAGTATCTAGTGTAGTCTAGTGAACTCAGGTGACATATTCTGGTAGTATACGATAAACGACAATCCTTAAAGCGACTAGCTGATGCGAGTGTCGGGAAAGTGGGGAAAGAATGCAAACATCTAAGCACGAACCTATTGATATAAAAGGTAGTATGAGGTATAACCAAAAAACACTACGATAAAATCGCAATTTATGGGTAATTTTCGTAATTTCTTAAAAGTGAAAATCCCTGATGTTTTTTTCTTGTTAATTAAAAGTTTATTAAAATTTATGGCAATACTAGCTGGTATCCCCGATTTCATCTGTTTGTAGGATAAGTACTTTGAGAAGTTTATTATCTTCTGTATGTATAATATGTTTAGTTTTGAAATTTCTCACACAGCCAACACTAAAGTCTTCAATTTTATAATTATAGCTATTAAGCTCCTTGTAAAAGCAAACTCATAACAGTTTAATCAAAACAAAATAGTTATGTATATGGGTTCTACAGAACAACAATGAAACCAACTCACATCAGAACTTTAACAGTTAAACAACAAGGACCAATGCAGAGCCCAAAAACAAAAAACTGTTTGATAAGGAATATTTTAAAGCTCTCCACAAATCTTTTGCACTTCAAAGAGTCACATGAAATTCGATAAATTTAGGTTTGACAAAATCGTACAATGGCGCAAATACTGTTTACAAAAAAATGAACAATCTGGTAAAATGGATTGAAAGTAAAAACTATCCTTTAAGATGTCGAAACATGTTTCAGAAAAAGTTTTTCAACAATTCACACTTTCGCTATATCAAAGTTTTTCAAGAGAGGAAAAAGTAAGAATTTCTTTGATTGAGGACTTCTAAGCAAGTTTCAGTCTAGTGAATAGAAAAATGTTATTTTATAAAATATGGAAGTTTATAAAAATAATATAAGAAATGTGTACGGAAACTTAAATGTCATTCTGGGATAGCAAGGTAATTCCAGTTTGGTTCGAAGCATGTTCTGGAGTAAAACAAGGTTGTCCATTAAGTTACTTACCATTTTCTCTATTTCTACATTAGGTACTTACCTGGAGGTTTAATTATTTATTTATTTCTAAGCCTTGTTTTTTTTATCTGAATCTCCGGAAAACTACAAGATGATGATAATTGTCAAACTACTGTGGCCGATTGGGATTAAGAACTAATTCCGAAATATAAAAAATTATGCTCTTCTCACGTGCCTGACTGAGCCACAGTGGAAATAGTTGGTTGGGGTTCAATTCAAATAAGTAGAGAAATAAAATTAAAGAAAATAAGGGAGCGCAACAGTCTATAAAGAATTGGGGTTTAGTAACTTACAACTCTCAAACTTTTCTGTGTGTGAGTTATTTTATGGATCGAGCGGACCTACAGTTTTTATGCCGAAGCCTAACGGAAAATTTCAAAAAGCTCTTTTCAAGTATTACTCTTGATTAGACTCTAGCATGACTGGCCTATACGCACTAATCATCACGCCACGGATACTACAACTATGAGACATCCTTGTATGGCCTTTGGTAAGCCAATTTAGCTTGAAGAAGTTTGGGAGGCTTTTAAGCAGTCATTTACATGTAAACATGCGGTACTAAACAAGCTTCGTTGAAGCAAGTAATATTCAAACAATATCTTCGAAGGCAGTATCTTTTACTTCCTATTGATATCATGTATATGATAAGCCTGAGGTGTTCTATTCGGAGTTCCTATTTTGGGCTACTTGTTTGAGCAAAGCTTGACGCTTCGTAGGCTTATTCCTAACGACCTGACAATATGTATGCACATATCCCCAGACAAAAAATCATGTAGATGTGTATTTTCGCGGTGTAGATGGACTCTCGGTCTCTCGAAATTAACAACAAACTGTGCTGAAAGAAAAGTGTCTTTATCAATTAAGCTTTTATATATAGTGTCAACACAGAACAACATGGTATTACAAAGGGATTTACAATTTTTACTACCCTTGGGACATCTTAGATTTTTTGTCGTAATTTTTGGCCATGTAAGAATATGTTTGTTAAAGGTGTTTCTAACTTGTTTAAACTTATTCTGGTTTTTGTCAGCTGAGTTGGTTTTGTAAATCTGGGGTGGAATCGGTTAAGGTGATTGTTGACCATCAAAATGGATGATTTTGCTCCACGTAAAGTGATTATCAAATTGACTAACACTTTTTTGCTGTGGTTTGTTAGTGACAGGTTTTAAGTTGTCACTTTCATATATTTTGACTATTTTTTGTGAGAAGGATAATTTGTGTGAACTTCAGCTCCACTATAAATCTAAAATTTAGTGAAAAAAGTGAAAAGATATCAAAGTTAAAATAAAATTAAGTGAACAGTAATGTATACCTACTTCAATGCAAATTTTCTAGTTCATTACATTACATTACATTTCACACTACTCTGCACATAAAAGTTAACACGACACCTTGCACCTTATCACCCACCTATTCCCAATCCAATTCCAAGAATTGTTGAAAGCAAAATATTATTTCTATTTTTGTTAATTAAGCAATAACTTCTATTTTGTTAACTTAAAATAATATTACTAATCAATTATTGTATTATAATTTTGTCAATTTAGCAAATATAAAACCAATAAGTAAAATACTTTACATTTCTTGGAAACCAAGAAATTATTTGTTTTTGTTAATTAAGCAATAATTTATATTTTGTTAATTAAGCAATTATTGGAAATATTGTATTATTATAAATATAGGAGAGAAATAAAATAAAGCTTCACTTTTTAGTCAACCACGAAACAAATTGTGTTTTTTTTAAATCGTGTGGCAGTACACGCGATAACTGGCGCCCGAGCAACCAATACCCGAATTAAAGTGCTAAGATTCCTGATTAATAGTGACTGTGAAAATAAGGTGCAACACAAGAACCACCTACGGTTAAAAAGTGATTTTTAAGAAATTACTATAAAGTTAATTTGAAAGGAATCAGTGAAAGGTGCAATATTCAAATTGACCTACAAATTAGTGCTTCGCGTAAAAACTTAATTTTTGTGAAAGGTGTAAACTTAAGAACCACCTAACAAACTGTATTTTTACGCAATAATTACAAATAACTCTGTGAAAGGTGTAAACGTAAGAACCGCCGTACAGAAAATTATAATTAAATCAGTGTAAGCGCAACATTAAAACTGCCGGAAAACTACAAATCTATAGTGCTTCGCGCAAGAACTTAAATTTTGTGAAAGGTGCTAACTTAAGAACCACCTAACAAACTGTATTTTTACAAAGAACTCTGTGAAAAGTGTAAACATAAGAAACACCATTCAGAAACTTTTAAAAAAAACAGCCCGAAAACTACAAAATAAGTTCGTGTCTCTTACACAAAGAAGGAAGATTTAAAGAAACTCTCCAAGATTGCATCAAACAGTGGAAGAACCCGTTCCCGAGTATCCAACGAAAAAAGGACTAAACGGAATCCCGGCGATGCTGCTATTTTTGTAAGGAATTAAAAATATTTCCTATATTTTATAAAAACTATATTATCATAATATTTTATATAAACTCCAAACAAATTAAAAAAAAAAAAATATACTTTATACAAAAACTATATTATATTTCATAATAATTATATCATTATATTTTATATAAACTACAAACAAATTAAAAAAAAAATATATACTTTATAAAAAAAAGGAAAATTTAAAATAAAAAATCATATCGAATTCTTTAAAGCTATTAGGCAAATAGATATTTGTGCCAAAATCAAAAACAAAAAAGTCATTTAAACGAAAAAATATAAAATTGTGTAGGATCACATATCTGTCATCTTTTCCCATTCCCACATTCCTCCAACTATCATGTCTGAAATTGAACATTTAAATGAACTTGTTAGGCAACTAACAGGGGCTGTTAATGCCCAAATCGAACAAATTAAATTAATAAATAATAGACTGAGTCAAGTGGAGAGTAGGGTAACACCACCTCAAAACTTAAACAATAACCTTTCTCTTCCAAGAACGGAACAAGACCTTATCGAAATAAGGAAACTTCCGGACTGCGTTAGGGATCTCCAAGTCTTCGATGGCAATGCCGTCCAATATATTTCATGGGTCCACAGTGTGGAGTCCATATTAAAAGACTATGAGATTGTAAAAACAAAACCAATATATAGAGCCATCTTACAACACATACGACATAAAATAAGAGGTCCAGCCGATGCTGCCCTCGTTTCGTATAATATTTTTGATGAAGATTGGGCAACAATAAAAAAATGTTTGTCGCTGCACTATGCAGACAAACGTGACGTTCGCACCTTGGAGCACGAGCTCAATTTGCTAACACAAGGCCGCAGAACAATTGACGAATTTTACGCCAGGGTTAACCATCAATTATCCCTTTTAATTAATAAAATTAAAGCTGAAGATTATTGCCAAGAGACGGTAAACGCTTTGACGGCAAATTACCGAAACAGAGCCTTAGATATATTTGTAAGAGGTCTCAACGGAGATGTCTCTAAAATGTTAATGATTCAGAAACCTCAAACACTACCAGAGGCTTATACCTCTTGTTTGGAGTTTCAAAATCTTAATTTTAGAAATTTCCAAATTCACAATAGGAATCTAAATAATAGAATCACTTCTCCAAATAACCAGATGTTCCCTCCAACACATCAAGCAAAATACATATCTCCTCAATTAACACCAGCAGAAAAATCCCAGCTATATAATCAACGATCCATAGATCAAAAAGCACGGTTGGCAAATCCACCACCTCCTAGGCCATCCAACCCAAAGCCTCCGCAACCAATGGAGATTGATCAGTCAATTCAATCGCGTAGAATAAACTACATGAATCGACCGACCAGCAACGAAGATCAAAACAAGAGAACAAACGGATCTGACAACTTACCCAGGAAGCAACAACGTATTTTCGCTACCAACACAACACTGAAAAAACAAACGTGCATTAATATAAAAAACGGCGTTTATTAACTGCTTACTTATTGTCACAACAAACTTTTTCTCGTCAGAGTGAATGGTTTATTAAAACAAATTTCAGCGTTTGATAATCGTTTGTTAATACTATTAACGGCCGTTTATTAAATGAAAAATAAAGCACTTAATCACCGTTTATTAAAATTAGTAACTATATTAATTGCCGCAAACATTTTAGTTATTGAAAATAATAAACCGTTTATTGTTGTAATGAACACCATTATTAAAAGACGAATTGGAAAATTTACAAGCAGTTTATTATTTTTATAACCTTATTCACTGACACAATAAACTTTGGTAGTTGGAAAATATAGAACCATTTATTGTGACTATGAACAACATTATTGAGAGAATTGTTAAATATTATATCCCAACCTCCAAAAATAAAATTGATTCCTTGACTAAAAAAAAAATTAAATCATAAAGATAACACTGCACTCAAACTCAGCAGAACTAAATTTCACGACGCGACGCGGAAAATCATTATTTGTATGAAATTGTATGAGGTACATACATCGCTAAACTTTATATCATTTCATACGAATTCTTGTGAATTGCAGAAACACTGCAGTCAAAATAAGTAAAATGTTCAGTATATTTATAACTCGTTCTACAAGAACAAAAGTCCTAGAGCTTAATTGATGTCTTTTATATTTGTTTTTAATTCTATATAGGTAATAGTTTTGGCTAAGTACTTTTATGTTTTATTTAAGCACACAATTTTTTGATAAAATCGATCTTCAAGTTAATTTTTAATGTGAAATATTTGCATTTAATATTATATGATAAAGAATCATAAGAGATTAATAAAATCATAATATAGAGTTTCTTACTTGAATTTAAAGTCATTAAAATACGGAACAAAAACACAAAAGCCTTCATTCATAGTTGTTATATTCGATCGTTGGCATCTTTTGGGCTTCCTTACTATTTTGTAAATAATAGTAATGTAAGCTGGGTGTAACTAACATGTCTGTTGTAGATGGCTGTGTTTTTAATTAACAATTGTTATATATAATAAACTATTTATCAAAAATAATAAATCATTTGTTGAAATTGAACGAAAAATTGTATTTTTTATCTAGATGCAGAGTTCACACTTTTTCCTAAAAATCCTTATAGTCGATATTTAAAATGTAACTGCTGGGTATCGAAATATGTCATACCTACAGAATACATGATTCCCAGAAATGTGAACTCATAGTGTGAGAACAAGTGCAATAATTTTTTGAGACTAATTTTATTTGTGAAATCTCCAACTTTAGTGCATTTCTCTTACTCAAACCTTTATAAAAAAAATGTCGAGTCACACATCTCATATCAACTTCTACTTTAACTTCTACCACCTCACATTAACCAGCCAAACCAAACTCATTTTAAGTTAAAACACATATATAATGGGTCAAAGGAAACTTTCAGCCCATTTCAGCACTCTAAAGAAAATGTAATAAGATATAGTAAGGTTTTGACTCGATTTCAATGACACTATAGGTTAACCATTGTAAATACACAAATCTACGTTCGTATTCAGGGAACGTAAGAAGGATTTGTATCTTTATAATGCTTTATCTTCTATGACTGACACTGAGTAAGCGTGATCGAATAAGGGTCTGATTACACGATTCGTTTTTTGGTTGTTTCATCTTTATTTGGCAAGCACGAACGTTCATGATTACATCGTACGCGAATATGTAAATGTGTATTTTGTGAAGGGATCACACTAGCGATTATTTCATTATACATTTAATTCCGGCCATTGACTTTAATCCACACTACACTTCACAATAGCCAACCTATATTTTAATATACTCTCATTCATTTCCTATTTTTAACTTCCCATAGGAAGTTATTGTAATGGGTCCGATTTGTCAAATTGAAAATTTTGACATTTCTCGACGTTTCAAGGTCCCTAGAGTCGAAATAAAAGATTTTTAGAAAGATGTCTGTGCGTGCGTGTGTACGTTTTAAGCGAATCGACAGACGGGATGGGAAGTTATCAGTGTGGGTCGCATCCCAGCCTCTTTTAAATAATGCACTCGCATTTCATTCATGGTCATGAGTATCAACCTCATGCACTAAATTATAATGTATAATAATATTAACAATAGTAATAATAATATTTGTGTAGGTAAAGTGTTGTTAAAAATAAGGTTAGCCAAAACCAATGTAATTGATAGTCATTTAAATTTTTATTAAAATACTCAAATCTTAAATTTTCTAATAATAACTATAGATTTTATCTTTTATGTTAGATTGACCAAGTTCGTACATTTTTAAAGTATGCTCGACCGCCATCTTTTTATATCTAGTTTTAATCCTACTAATGTGATGAGCTATTTTTTCAAATAAATGTTGATTTAAGTTTTTCTTTCTCCTATTTTTTTCTTTTGTCCGAGTGAAAACGGGGTATAAGTCGGCAATATATTACAAAAGAAATAAGTACCATATTCATGTATTTTAACTAACCCAATTACTAACATGGCAATAAACAGTTTATTAATTTTCCTGGCGGTTGTTTACAAATTGAACGAAGCGTCTGATAAATATAACGGAGTATAAATAAGAAACATCATGTTTATTAAAATCAATTAATCGTTAATTGCGTTTATAAACCCGTTTATATAAATAAACATCTTATTTATTAATTTAAAAAAAACCATTAATTAATTATCAAATTCCTAGCTAAAAAATATAAACATTTCTTTGAAATTTGGCTGTATAAACGGAGCTTAACAATACTTTAAATGTAAGAACCTTTTTTGCCGAACTGAACGAACAAATGAAGTGCCGTCGAATTTCAACGAGCAACAACGAATACAAATCATTTAGAAAAAGAAGCCACACGAAAAAGTGGTCTAAAGTGCATATAAAAAAAGTGAAGTGATTATTAAAAAAGTATATGTGCATCAGCTAACTAATCAGGTGAGTTATTTTTTAATTATTATTATTAGTTATTATTATTAGTTGTTATTATTAGTTATTATTATTATAATTGCGAATCTCCAACGCGCAACACCAACAAAATGGTTTCGCCATCTGTTGATTGCATACCGCTATGAGCTACTCGGCGGCGGCGGAGCGCGTCAGTAAACTACAAAAATTTTTCTTTTAATTCTCATCTCATTTCTTGAATATTTTTTAACTTAGTACCACAGTAATATATTTATTTATATCCATAAAATGTCACACGTTTGTACGTCCGAACGTCCGTAGCTCAAGAAACAGAAGAGAGACTTCAAATAAATTTTAGAAATGCAGATAATACAGCAGAAAGATGCAGAAAGGGTTCTCAAGAAAATTGGGTGAGTGGTGAACATTTTCGTTACTCCTACATATCTCACGAACTAATAACGCTAGAGACTTGAAATAAATTTTGTATTATACATTTTAACATAATACCAAGCAAATACATATATTTTTAGAAAAAAAAAATCCAATCAACAATAATTTTTTTTTATTAATCGATGATATGAAAAATGTTTTCTATTTCTCAGATTGTCAAGATGCAGCCTTACTCTGGGCCCTACATGGGTATTTTGTGCCTTTCCAAAAAGTTGTGAGAAAACACAAATAGGGAAAGAAACGTTCACGAGGTTTACTATCTTGATAAATTGCAATTAAATTACTTATTGATAAATGAACTAAACTACAAAAAATAAAAATTATAAAATTAAATTAACTTGATCTTTTTTATTAGTTCGGAATTCTTTATTTTCAGTTTTATATAATTTTCAGCAAAGATTTCGATAGTGAGATCCAGGATGAAGTGACTCATTGGCGCTGTAAACAGGTTTGTTTGGAAGTTGTAAACTTTTTTTAAACAACATTAATATGAATGTTTTCTTTTATACGTTTTAGATCAATCTTATGCTGGACTTACACGGCTGAAAAAGTGTCATTATTTTTGCCATTACGTTACTATGTTTTGCCAAAAAACACGCTTTTGACGATAAATGGTAAAAGTATGGCAGAAGTAATAAGCTTTTGCAGTCATGTAAATCCTGCTGAAAAATAAGATTTATTTTAACAATCCTGTTTGTTAATGTAACAAATGGGTTTAATAAACGCAGTGAACAAATTTATTGAAATCAATAAATTTTGTTTATTGTGGTTATAAACTTATTTGTTAATATTATAAACGGGATTGATAAATAAATTGTTTATACTAATGAACGCGTTTATTAAAATCAATAAACTTTGTTCATTAAAGCTATAAACGAGTTTATTAATATTATAAACGGAAATAATAAACATTTGCTTATATTTATGAATGCATTTATTAAAATTTATAAATTCTGTTCCTTGGGATTATAAACAGGTTTATTATTATTATAAAACGGAAGTAATAAAGGGTTGTTTATATTTATGAACGCATTTATTAAAATTAATAAACTGTGTTCATTAAGGCTATAAACGGGTTTATCAATACTATTAGCGGAAATAATAAACGGTTTGTTTATGTTTATTAATTGATTTATTAAAATCAATAAACTCAGTTTACTGTGGTTATAAACTAAAATTTTAAGTTGTTTGTAAAATTTTCACCCGGAAATGGAGAATAATAAACGATTGTTCACTGACACAATTAACATGTTTATTGGACAAATTCCATCACTATATTCATTGTCTCAACGAACTTTTTAATTATATTTACGTACCTTTTTGGTTCAGTGAATAGAAGATCAAGAAGATTCAGAAGAACTCTTACAGGACTATTTCTATTCTAAAGAAGGCGAAAACTATGAGGACAACGAGGAAACTGATTACACAGAACTAAATTTTACGACGGGAGCCTCTCTAGCGTACCATACCTAGAGTATGTTACAAGAGATGGCGAAGTGTTAAAATTCTTAATAGATACAGGAGCAAACAAAAACTTCATATCTGAAAGAATTGCGCTTAATACTAAACCAGTCTCTAAG